>NW_025999895.1:4738149-4745258 GCF_001458135.2 Marmota marmota marmota | reverse complement strand
CCCCCCCCCCCCCAGTTCATGTCCATCTAGAACCTTAATAGGTGACCTTATTTGGAACTAGGTAATCAAAGGTGTCATTAAAGATGAGGCCATCTATGGGCTGGGGATGTTGTTCAGGGGTAGAGCATTTGCCTAACATGCTTTAGGCCCAGAGTTCAATCCCCAGGACCATCCCCTCCCCCGCAAAAAAAAAAAAAAAAAATTGAGGCCAATATGTGATTTGTTGGGCTCTGAATCCAACAATGAGCCTCCTCATAAGGAGGCCTGTGAAGACACGTGAACAACATGTCATGACAGGTGGGTGGAAGGTGCAGCTCCCGGACCACCAGAGTGGGAGAGCCCGGGGAGCTTGCCTTAGAGCCTTCAGGGTAGCATGGCCCTGCTAAGACTTTGATTTTGGATTTCTGGCCTCCAGAACTCTTGGAGAATCAATTTCTGTTGTTTGAAGCCACCCAGTCTATTGTCATTTGTCCCCAGTAGTGACAGGAAATGAACACAGCACCTCTGACTAAGGGAGAATGGGGACGCCTGTCCACAGCATTGGGATCCCAGGAGCTGTGGCTGGGCTGGGCTGCCGTTATGGCTGAATGGGGCTCCCTGACGGGAGGGCAGCAGGAGGTAGCTGCCCTGTCACCGCCACCACTACCCCAGTGAACGCCTGACCAACAGACGCTTAACCACGTCTTACGAAACTGTGCAACTGAACCACAGAGCTTGGGGAGATGGAGTGAGCAGCCCAACACTTGGACACGCCAGTGACATGAAACCAAAGACAGGGACCCAAGAAAGACAGGAGCCTGCATTGTTGAGTGACACACAACTACGAACCCAAAATGGCACTTTTCCTTGAAACAGACTTGAGGTTTGCTTGTGGAAGTGGTGTCCGAAGGGTAGCAGCTTGTGGGTGTGAAATGGAGGGAGGGAGGGTTATCTGAAATTGGAAGGGAAGTTGTAATACCGTGTGTGGGGTCAGCCCATAACACATGACAGGAAGCTGACAGATGGCTCAAGGGTGTGTGTGGGTGCACTTTTTGTGTGTCCTTGTGTGGCCTGGTTCAGATGGGTGTGATTTTCTACTTCACTTAGTGTTCTCACTGGCAAAATTACTCATAAGCAAATGCAAAATTTGTGTGATGCTCAAGTTGTTGTCTATATGCATCCAATCCTTTCTTTTTTCTTTTTTTTTTTTTGCACCAGGTATTGAACCCAGCAGTACTTTACCATTGAACCACATCCTCAGCACTCTTTCTTTCTATCTTTTTTTTTTTTTTTTTTTTTTGAGACAGGATCTCATTAGGGATTTGCTAATTGCTGAGGCTGGCCTGGAACCGGCATTCCTCCTACTTCAGCCTCCCAAGTCCCTGGGATTCTGTGAGTGCACTACCACAATAGCTAACATATCAATCTTGTTGGCACAACTTCACATTTTCAAAGAGGCATTATAGCAGAACTAAATATAATAATTTCACAATTTAATTTGTCATAAAGGTGTTTTTTTGGGGGGCTTCTCTTTTTTGTGGCACTGGGGGTTGAACCCAGGGGTGCTCTACCATGAGCTACACCAGCCTCACCACATCTCTGCTTTTTTGAGACAAGGTTTCACAAAGTTGCCCAGTTTGGACTCAAATTTATAATCCTGTTGCCTCAGCCTTCCAAGCTCCTGGGATTGCAGGGGTGTGCCATCACCCTTTGTTTCATAGGGGCCCTCTTTACAGCCCCAGAAGGAGAGTTTTCAGGTCTCTACTTCAGCAAAGCCTGGGTTCCCCTTGGGTAGCTGGCTTGCTTTTACCCCACGGACGTGGTGGCAAGGTCTTCTTAGCTCTGGCCACCAGAAAGCTCAGAGCCAGGTACATGGCCCGTCTCTCCCACCTTGTAGCATTGCCTTATTTTTCTACATTTACTTTTCCTTTGGGCTTCTCCTCATTTTATTCTATTTTGTTTTTGTCTCGGGCATGGATTCAGCTTGCCATGACTGCAGCCATCTTGGGATGGAACTGCCATTATTGCCCCTGAATAACCCTAGTTTTTCCTGCAGAATTTCCCAGCAGACCCTAAGTAGATAATAACACTGGAATTGTATGTGGAGCTTTATAACTTGGACCCTGGCTCCAGGGATGCACTTGACTATTTGAAATTATCTCAAGATAAACCAGATCCATTCCAGCTGGATAAAGTCACTTTTGGCCTAACCCAGAAATATGCCTGTCTTTCTGGACCCAAATTTCAGAGTCATATGCAGGTCTTGCTGCTGCACAGGACCACACCCTGATAAATTGCATTCTGTGGAATCCTGGATCTATCTGCCTCTTTTTGGTTTCATGGCCCTTTGGGGTCCTCAAACAGTAGGACCCATTTTTTTTCTGGAACACCTTGTTATATGTATTCAGAAACCACCTCAAATCCTTTGTTTTAAACCAGGTGGGCACATGTGTTAATTAGCATCATGTAATTCCAGGTAGAAAGGACTTGGGAAAATTTAAAGACAACCTAGTTCAAGTACTCATACAATATGTAGGATCTCTCTTCACCTGATGGTCACATGGCCGTTGGCCTCTGTTCTTAATGCCCCCCTCCCAATCAGCTGCCCAGGACCACTTGCTCTGTCTCTGAACATCTTGGCTGTCACTTACCTCTTGTATGCAGGGAAGTCTCTTTCCCTGTGGCCTCAATCAGTCTCCCAGGCACTGAAAACAACTTTACAGTGCCTCACTCATGCTAGGTGAGCACTCTGCCACTGAGAACTTCACAGATAGAAACCTCTAGCTCAACTGCCACAACCAGCCCTGGTGGCAGGGTGGAACAGGGCCAGCTTCTGGGGTCAGATCTGGACTCGGTCCCAGTACCACCTCTTGTCCCCTGAGGGATCCTGAGCAAGCCACTTAACTTCTCTGTGCCACAGTTTGCTCACCTGGGAGAGTTACCTTCCTGGGTTGCTGAGAGGTTTAAGTCAGAGGAGGCAGGTAACGTGCCAAGCAGCACCTGGGGACCTGTGGTCCATGGTGGCCATTACTTAGGACTATGGAGCAGGGCCCTCTAAGTTCTCAGATCCTCTACCAAGCATGAACATCTTCTCAGAGCTTGGAGTTGACTCCATGGTGAGTAGTTTAAATGTGACTTAAAGTCAGTAGGTATTTCCATGATCAGAGTAAAATCCACCTGAAGTTTTATGGTGACATTTTAAGATTTCTAAGAACTTTTCATCTGGATACACTCGAAATGTGCTTATTTATTCACGCTTTTCTGTTGCTGGGGTACAGGAAACCCTACTGGTTAGGTTACAGACACCCCAGTGGGTGGATGCTCAGCTTTGTGCTTGTGGAGAGCCAGAGAGCCAGGCCCAGGAATCTCCTGAGAATGTTCTAGTTTGTTCTTCTTTCCCT
This sequence comes from Marmota marmota marmota, assembly GCF_001458135.2. Classification (NCBI taxonomy): domain Eukaryota; kingdom Metazoa; phylum Chordata; class Mammalia; order Rodentia; family Sciuridae; genus Marmota; species Marmota marmota. The sequence continues at coordinate 4,741,878 of NW_025999895.1, read as the reverse complement.
TCCTCCCTGAGAATCTGAGAATGCTTAAAAGTGCCCCGGGGAGGTGATCACTGTACCTTTGTGTTCCCAGAACGCCTTGCCTTGGATTGGAAGAATGCTTGGTGAGGCTGGATGTCCCTGTGGGAGAGGGCAGAAGTAAAGCAGAGGCCCAGGTCAGCCGTGGCATCAGATCTGACCTACCCCTTGAAAGCTTCCAGATGGATTCCTGACAAAGTGTCAGGGTCCAAAAAGTATATTCTTTTCACCCTTCTCCCACACTCTTATTCTTGCTCATATCTCCCTCTTTAGGCACACAAAAATACTGTCACTTGATTGTGTTCTGCCTAGCTACATAAACCCAGAAATTAGGTCCCTCAGAGAATGGCAAAAATGTGGGGTTTATAGGAACAGTGAGATGGTGGTTAAAGTATGAAAATATAAAATAGGAAAGATTGACAGTCTCTGGAATTGTGACCATCTCAGGGGTCCCCTGCCAAAGCCTGGGAGGCGGGCAGTAGATCTAAGATGATGGGATCCCCTCAGCCTTCTGTAGCACTGTCCTGGTGAAGTGCCCGACTCAGAAGCCTGACCCCCAGGTTGTATCCTGCTCTACCACTTGCAGTCTCAGGCAGTTACTGAACGCCTTGGAACCTGTCTTCATATCTGTGCAACAAGGATGATCACGTTGAGCTCATCTGATTGTTGGGTCCAAAGAAAGTCTAGGTTATCACATATGAAAAATGCCTTCTAAATACCAGCCATTGTTACCTAAAGGACCTTGTGCCAGCCTCTCTCTTAGTGTCCCTTCTGGAGGGAGGAAAGGAGCTGATGTTACTCCCAATTCCCAGGCTTGAGGTGGCCCCAATAGCAGGGCAGAGGGAAAACTGGAAGGAAGGCATGGGGTCCACCATAAGCCCATTCAAAAGGGTGGTCATGCTAACCCCACCCCCAGCATCCAGAAAAGAGCAGGTGGCAGAGGACTTGGGATTGGCAGTGTGCAAGGGGAAAATCAAAAAACCTCTTGTAGGTGCTGAGACAGCCGACCACTCCGGAATCTGGGATCTGCCTCCCTTTGGTTTCCCAGGTTTCTTGAAAGACTCTCGAGTGACAGCTCAGAAAAGGCAGAGATGATTCCTCCCTCTACTGTCCCTTTCCCCCCTGGAACTGGTCCCCTGTTCAGGGACAGGGTGACCCCTTTGAGAAAGGGCCAGGATACAGTGCTCAACCTGGGCTGCCTAGGGAGCCCAGTCCCCAAATTCTGATCTGATTGATTGCACCCACATTCCAGGTGACTCCAATGTGCCTCCAGTTTTGAGAACCAGATGGAGATACTGCTGAACAGGGCAGACTTGAGACAGGTGGGAGAGAGGTGCTAGGGTGGGAGTATTGGTGAACATGGGGATCCCCCCAACCCCATTCAGTTTTGCTGCCCTGAACTCTCCCAGCCTCTGTTCTACTCCTCCCCCTCAGGAATCCAAGTGCTTCCAGCTGCCTGCCTGGGCTGCCTGGAAGGGAAAGGGAAAGGGGACGAGCCACTCATGCCCCTCTGGGAAGTTTTACCAGCTGAAGGAGAAATAAGGTCAATGTTTTGTTGTTGTTGTTGTTGTTGTTGTTTTGTACTAGAGATTGAACCCGGGGGTGCTTAACCACTGAACCACACCCCCAGTCCTTTTTGTTTTTGAGATAGGTCTGGCTAAATTGCTGAGGCTGGCTTTGAACTTGCAATCCTCCTGCCTCAGCCTTCTCAGCTGCTGGGATTACAGGCATGTGCCACTGCACCCGGCTCATTGTAGCCCGTTTTTCATAAAGCTAAATTTACTCAACTTAGATCATATTGTTACTAATCGGGGGCCCTAAAATGTCCTTTCTTTTGCAAAATAATGTTGTCAATAGATGGTAACTGAAAATCCTATGTAGATCCTCACCCCCTCCTTCATAAAAAAAAAAAAATTATAAAAACAGGCCTAGAAATCCTCATGCCTGGGAACCACTGAACTAGATTCTTCCCAGCTGCATTCTCTCAAGATGCACTCAGAGCTCCCTCCTTCATTCCAGAGACCCTGTCCCAGTCAATCTTCCTGGACTGTCCCCTGTAGCCAGGAAAGTCCCCCCGCAGTCCTAGTTGCAGAAGGTCACACAGCTCACTGGCTGTCCCCCTCCCATCCTGCTTCCCCCTTGGGCTAAAATATCCACCACCTCCATGAGAATGAATCCTGACCAATCCCCTGGGATTTGTTACAACCCATCCATCACCAAGAAGCAAAGAATGGGCAGGTTTTTGAGTCATACTAAATTTTGAAAAGAAGAACAGAACGTGTGTGCGCGCGCCCGCGCTGGCAGTGCTGGGGGTTGGACTCAGTGGAGCTTTGCCACCAACCCTTTTTATTTTTATTTTGAGACAGGGTGTCACTAAGTTGCCCAGGCTGGCCTCAAATTTGTGATCCTCCTGCCTCAGCCTCTGGAGCCTTGGGATTACAAGCCTGCTCCGCAGTGCTTGGCAAGGAGAATGATCTTAAAACAAAAATTTTAAAAGGGGCTTTATTGAAGCATAATGGAGATACAATAAAACTCATATTTAAAGATATATTGGGTGTTTTTAAAGGATGTTAGTGACCTCAGGTCCCACTAGAGCACCCTTCCATCTAAGAGGGGTGGACTCGTAATAATTTGCAAGTGTGCTTCATATTATTTGGAACTTGGACGTGTCCTTTGACCTTGTCCCCTGGAAGCAGATATTTTGTTTCCATCTCACTGTGCCTGCAGCAAGGTGTGCTGAGGGGTGCCGATGCACTGGAATGGAAAGCCTGCCAAGGCCTCTGGGTGAGGCTCCGGTGCTCTTTGGCCTCCCAAACCCAGACTCCACTGCGGCTTGGTCTGCCCACCAGAAGTAAAACTAAATCCTTTTGAGACTTCTCCAGTAACTGGAACCCTGTCCTGCTAATGGCAGACTCTCAGGTTTCTCCTCGTGGGGCGCAAATGAAATGAAAGGTGCCTGGGCAAGCAGGAGGGGGACCAGCGCAGGAGGAGGCGCAGGTGGGGATTCAGATGCACCCAGAAGCGGCCCTTGTTCCCGGGGGAGTCCAGGTGCCGCTTATCCAGAAATAAACAGCCGCGCAGCCAGGCCGGGAGGGAGGGGAGCCCGGCGCCAGCAGAGCAGAGACCAGAACCAACAGTCGACCTGCCTGAGGATCCCGGCAAAGGTGGAAGCCAGGAGACCTCAAAAGTGGAGTCTGAAAATGGTGACGTTTCGGAGAGTTGCCTGCACACAAGAAACTCTTTTTCTCAGACTCGGGTGGTTCAGCCAAATTTAGACAATAAAAAGTGTTTTAAATCGGGCACAGAGGGAATCAACCCAGAGTGCAGGAACGGTCGTCCGTGACTTTCAGACCCCGGCAGAAGCCGCGGGGTCGAGGCAGCGCGAGGTTAGCTCTGGATGGAGGCTCTGGGGACAAAGGGACGAGGCGGAGCGGCCGCACCGGGTGGGCAGGGCGGGGAGAGGCGGGGTAGACGCCGAGGACGGGTTGAAGGCTGCGGGCGGCCGGAGAGCCCGGTGCGGGGCGCCCTCCCGCTCCCTGCTCGCCCCCTGCGCCCCTGGCTCAGCCGGCAGCCCTACCTGGCTCGGGACTGGGACCCCGGGAACCGCTCCACCGGCGAGGAGTACAGGACGAGGAGGATCCCCGCGCAGGCGGCTGCGAGCAGGAGCAGCAGCCAGAAGGGCTGGCCGCGCGGGGGCCTCATGCCTGTCTCTTA
>NW_025999895.1:4697774-4738003 GCF_001458135.2 Marmota marmota marmota | reverse complement strand
CCCCGAAGCTCCCCTGTTCCTGGCCAGGCCGCCGGAGGAGGTCGCCGCACTCTTGGGGACTGGGCTATGGTGCTGGTCCCGGGAGGCTGGAATGTCGCCACTGGCGCTGAATCGCGCGCTCCCCTCCAGGGCTGCCCTCTGCCTCCGGGACATGGACAGCTGACACCCCCCTCACCGTGGACCCACCTAGCGGGGTCACACAGGGCTCTTCCCCCTGCTGGACAAGAGCTGGAGAGCCTTGTGCCGTGGGCAGTTGGGGTGAAGGGACACGTCGCCCCCTGTGGTTTGGCTGCGCACTGCGCGCTGGGAGACCCTGGCTCTGGCTCCAGGCTTCTTGATGCCAGAGGCGATTGGACGGCAGCCGGGAAGCACCTGCTGGCCTCCCTTTGGTAGGACCACCAGACATGTGGATTTGGATCCTGGCGCCTCATGTCCTTGTAGAACTACAGGGAGGATCCAGTTCACCAAAGGAGCTGGAGAGGGGAGGGGGGATTGGAGAAGAAACCCCCACAGCTAGACTGGGTTGGAGGTGGAGAGGGAGGTAGGGAGCCCGCTGAGCAGGGATACACGGTGGTGGAGGTGGGTGGGGTTGGTGGAACCGTCATCCTCATATTTGGTGATTATCCAGATAAGTCAGGCCCCTGAGCGCACTGCGTTCCTTTTACAAAGGGAAACCAAACTGGAGAGCTTGGCGGCGTAGAGGTCCAGCTGGGCTCCAGCACCACCTGGAAGGGCACCTTGAGCTCCGGAAGCAGAGCCCTCCCTGTCGGTGGTCAGTAGGTCCGGTGGTGATCACGCACAGCCAGGCTTTTCTCTTATCCTAAGGCTGCTGAGCAGAGTGAGGGCTTCTCGCTACCCTGCTGATGGGCACTGCTTGGAATTCATGGATTCCAGTCTTTCATTTCGACTTCCATGGTCTTTATGTGTCCAAATCCCTGCGTATATTATTCATCTCTCAGTCACAGCATGCTCCCATTTCCTCTGTGCTTAATAAGAACTCAGACCTCTCTTTCTCCTCCCTCTCATTAAGAGGCTTATCTCCTACTTCATAGAGAAAAGAGGAATCACTAACTGTTTCTTCAGCTTTCCATCTTCAAACCCACAAACTCCACCTAGACTTTTCCTGCATTAAGGAAGGTGGTGCTTTCCTCCATGTGCGGTTGATCCCCCATCTGTGTTAATGACTGGGGGTCTACCTTCAACCCCCAACAGCAGTACCCCCTCAGACCAAAGCTTCCTGCCCATGCACCTCAAGTTCTCACTTCTGTTGTCTTTGGCTTCCCAAGCCTTCTACCCACTCCGTCAGTTCCTTTGGGAAGAGATTAGGGCCTTTCTGTTTTGTAGATTGCTTCTTTCCCCAGGCAAAATTTCTGAGCTAGGATTTGTGCTTTTCTCTGAGCAACAGTCTTGTTTTAGGATTGGGATGCTAGATGGAAAGGAAACAGGAGTTCTCAGCTGTCCTCTCTTGGGATGGAACCTTATAATGGTATCCTCTGTGATCTCATGCCCCAGAGTCTCCATTCAGTGAGTAGGGGCTGGGCGGAAGAAGAGAGTCCTTACCTCTTGGCCAGTTCTAAGTCCTTGCCCTTGACTTAGCCTCAGCAACAGGTAACTGGGAGCAGTATGAGAAATGCTGAAGTCCTGCCCCTCCCAGGAAGAAAGTCCTCTGTCTGGGACCTGGGGAGAGGAGAGAGGAGGCCTCTTGTCTTTGGTTGTACCAATCTGGAGCAGAGTTTTCATCTCACAGAGCTGGGAGCAGGGAGAGAGAGGGCAGTTCAAGGTTGGTGTTTGGTTCACATACCACAGACTCTTATCATAGTTTAATAGATTTTCTTGCACAGATACTTCTTTGTTTGCTGAGTACCCTAGGGTCATTTTCTGATACTTTAAATGGCTGTCTGTTCATTGGTTTCACTGGGGAGTGGGTCTGTGAGTTCCTTGGGCTGAAAGTCAATCTCTTACAATGGTTTTCAATTTAATGTTGGTTTCACTGATGATTTATCATCTTAAAATCCTATTTTAAGGGAACTTTGCATATAAATTGGGTATCTGGTGAATGTGTTAGTTACCTTTCTATTCCTATAACAAAACACCTGAGTTGACCAATTTACAAAGAGTGGAAAGTTTATTTTGGTCCACAGTCTTGGAGGTTTCAGTCCATGGTCATGACTTCAGTCATGACCCCAGTGCTTTAGGTTTTGTGACCTGGCAGCCCACCATGGCAGAAGCATGTGGTGGAGCAAAGCGGCTCACCTCATGGCCAGGGCTCAAAGCAGAGAAAGAAGAAGGGGCCGGGGGTCCGATTTCCTCTTCTAAGCCACACCTCCCAATGACTGGAAGACCTCCCACTAGACTCTGTCTCTTGAAGGTCCCACCGCCTTCCCATGGAGCCATGGGTGAGGAATAAGCTTTCAAACATGGGCCTTTGGGGGGACTGTGTCAGTCAGTTTTCTCTCACTGTGACCAAAATACACAACAAGAACCACTTAGAGGAGGAACAGTTTATTTTGGCTTACAGTTTCAGAGGTTCAGTCCATGGTCAGCTGACTCCACTACTCCGGGCCTAGGTGAGGCAGAACATGGGGAAGGAGGGGTTGGCAGAGGGAAACTGCTTCTCTCCCTGCAGCAGGAAGCAGAGCGGGGAAGGGGCTGCAGAGAAGATGCACCCTCCCAGGGCAGCCCCCAGTGACTCCCTCCTCCAGCCCCGCCCCACTGCCTGCAGTTACCACCCAGTTAGCACATTCAAACTAGGATGGACTGATCAGGTCCCAATCATCTCGACTCTGAATATTCCTGTGTTAATTTGGAGGACACCTCAGATCCAAACCATAGGAGTGAATCTAAGGAGTTGTTAACTTTTTTTTTGAAGGTGTGATAATAGCATTGTAATTATTCTTTAAAAGAGTTCTTATCTGTTAGAAATACACACGGATGCCTGACACAGGGTGCAAGCCTGTAATCCCTGCTAATCAGGAGGCTAAGGCGGGAGGATCCCAGGTTGGAGGCCAGCCTGAGCAGTTTTCACTTGTGATGGAGTATGGGTTATGGTTTTACAAAACCAAGAGATTAATCTGGGGACGCAGCTCGGGGTAGCGCACTTGCCTGGCATACTGGAGGACCTAGCTTCAATTCCCGGCACCCCCTGCCCCAGCTTCCATAAGAGCGAAAAACAAACAGAAAGCCCAGAAAGTTCAAAACTTCAAGTACTCTGTGTTCTGAAACAATCACGTGGAAGCAGCTCTGCACAAACACAGTTTCACTAAAATCAAATTACTTCTCAGTATCTGAAATGGCATGAATTTCAATCAAGTCCCCAATCAAAATTTATTACAAGTTCTCATTGTGCATCAGAAGCTTCTGTCGTTTCAATCAAAATCATTTTTAGACGATTAATGATTTTTATGAACAAAAAGCGATGATGAAAATTGCTTCTGTTGTATGTCAGGAATTTATAACAAGGCAAATTTATGCCCTGCATTGAAGTTGAGTGGAAACTGAGCTTGCAAGACAAAGTACAGTTGATGGCGCCTTTTGACTATGAGCCAGGATGTTCGGAATCAATCAGAAAGTGGATTAGCACTTGTGAGTCACACAATTACAGCCTAATGTCTTTCAGGATTTAAAAAGTTCCTTTTATATGTTTTTTTCTATAGACCTATTAATGGGAAGATTTCCCCCCTACACTTCTTAAAAATGTCGACTTAATTTCCATTTATTTTGCTGTAAATGGAAATTTACTTTGACAATAGATAATTGATTTGCCTGTTTGTATTTGCACAGAGAAATAGTCAAAATTTGCACAATTATAATTGGTCTTGATAACAATAGGAAACAAAAGTGTTAAAAGTATGAAACAAAACTATTCTTTCATCTCAATTGTGATGCTATAACATTGCCTGTATCATAACTCATTCACTGTTTCCAAATAAATCAGTAATTTATCCTTTTTTGACTTATTCTTTTTCTATCTATGAAGTTATATTAAAATTACTCACGGTGATTTTTTTCATTAGTTTGAAATCCAAGTTGAATACGTACATCACCTTAATCTCTCCACCCAACTCCCAGAGCCTCGAGCCCACTTGGACGGCAGCTGTCTTCTAACTCACCTCCCTGATTTCCAGCTTGTCCTTCTAAAGTCACCTTTTACTCAGCTGGCCACCTGTGTGGTTCATGCAAAACGCAGAACTGACCGCCTCTCTCTTTGGCTTCTTGTTCAGTGTGCCAAACCACTGACGGCGGTTTCTCAGTCTTGAGTACAGATACATGGAGAAGCCCCATCCGAGAGTTTGAGACACTCGGTGAGTTAGCAGTGAAGAGCTTTCCTGTGTGGAAGACTGCTAGCAACCCCAACTACAAATGAAACTGTTACGGTGCTGGGGACAATGCCAAGACCCTCCTTCAAACCCTGATCCCTGCCATCAAGTCAGGAATACCTCAGATGTGTTGCTCAGAGTAATAGGCATGAGTTCATTAAAAGAGATGGGAAAGGGGAAAAGGGGACACTCTCAAAGGACAGAGTCGGTCCTCTCAGAGAAGAGAAAGAGAACATGCTCTCCTGTCCTCCAGTTTTATTGGGGTTCTAGGGAAGTTTCCAGGGAGTCCAGCCCAGGCCTACCTCTCGACTTTTGACTGACAGCAGGATGACATCAGACTTTCAAGTCCCCATTGTGCATGACAACTCTAGGTCACTTTGACCCACGCTGACTGGTTCTAATTGGAACCTGTTCTTACAGATTATCCCCATCTCCCTGAGTTCTGGTATCTGATCTGTGTAAGGTAGGTCACAAAAGACCCCCCCCCTCTTCTTATTATTGGCATTTGGGGGCCTACATTTCTCATGCAGATAACAGGTAGTAACATAGTCTGTCGGCTGAAGCTAGGCAGGGCTGCAAGTTAACTGCTTTTTAAAAGAGGAAGCATGTGGGATTCAGCACAGTGGACCCATTTTAAAGAGTTCGTCTCTTCTCCAATGGCTGACATTGGAGAAGACAATGCTAAGTGAAGTTAGCCAATCCCAAAAAAACAAATGGCAAATGTTTTCTCTGATATAAGGATGCTGACTTATAGTGGGGTAGGGAGAGGGAGCATGGGAGGAATAGATGAGCTCTAGATAGGGCAGAGGGGTGGGACGGGAAGGAAGGGGGCAGGGGGTTAGCAATGATGGTGGAATGTGATGGACATCATTATCCAAAGTACATGTATGAAGACATGAATTGGTGTGTACACACTTTATATACAAACAGATATGAAAAATTGTGTTCTGTGTGTAATAAGAATTGCGATGCATTCTGCTGTCATGTATTTAAAAAATAAAAGCAATTAAAAATAAATAAAAAAATCCAGCCACACTGAACACAAAGGCATAAGGCAAAAAAAAAATTTATTTTTTTCTCTCTTTTTTTTTTTTTGATACTGGGGATTAAACTCAAGGGTACTCAACCGTTACTGAGCCACATTCCCTGTTCTATTTTGTATTATCTTTAGAGACAGGGTCTCACTGAGTTGCTTAGTACCTCATAATTGCTGAGGCTGGCCTCAAACTTGTGATCCTTCTGCCTCAGCCTCCCAAACTGCTGGGATTACAGGAGTGTGCCACCATGCCTGGCTCAAATTATGTTTTTATATATGCATGAATACACCAGAATGAACCCCACCATATAATTAACATGTACTACTACAAAAAAGGCTTATATTGAACATTTAAAAGAATATGAAAATAAAACACCTGACTAAACATTCTTCTTAGATCTTTATGTAACAAGGACAGGTTAAATTCGTGTATTTAATTATGTTCCCTCCTGAAATACCACTAAAATGATAATGTACAGAGTTTTAAAAACACAAGCCAAGCTCTTTGGATGGTGTAAAGAGCTAGTCAGGGGGCTGAGGTAGGAGAATTGCAAGTTTGAGGCCAGCCTCAACAACTTAGAAAGACCCTGTTTCAAAAATAATAAGAGCTAGGGATGTGGTAAACACCCTGGGGTTCAATCCCCAGTATAGGGGTAAGGGAGGCATAAGCTGGGAAGCTTGAAGAAGACAAGATTGTGGAGCACAACAACAGGTTCTGGAAAGTAAAACAGAAGGGTAAATGGTAACTGATTTAACATCTCTAGTTAGCTGAGTACTAAACTATTAGTGAAGATCAAAACCACACCAAGTTATGCTATAGAAGCTTCCAAACAGGAGTTGACACCCTGCATCTCTGGAAACAGGATGAAGGGGTGAAGATTGGGAGAAATCTATTTAACAAGATTCCTTTTTGTACCCTATTTGCCCACTAGATTGCCCCTCCCAACCCTGTGTCTTAGTCTGTTCTGTGTTGCTATAAAAATACCTGAGGCTTGATAACTCAAAGTAAAGAGGGTTAGCTCATGGTTCTGGAGATTCAAGAGCAAGCTGCTGAGCCTGCTTTGGCTCAGGTGAGGGCCTCATGGCAGATGGCATCACAATGGTGGGAGCATGAGAGGAAGAGATTTCATGGTGATTCAGGAAGCAAGGACCCGAGAGGAGGTGGCAGGCTGCTGTTATAATAACCCACTGTCTCAGGAGCAAGACCTACATTAATCCCTTCCCAAGGGCGGTGCCCCCAAGATCAAGTCATCAACCACTAGGCCTTGACTCTCAAAGATTCACTCTTCTCAATACCATTAAATAGGGGACCAAGCCGCCAGTCCATGAACTTTAGGAGGACAAACCATATCCAAACGGTAGCATCTGGCAAAAGACCAAAGGTATTTTCCTCTGGAAAGTTAGATCTTGATCTGGAGGACAATTAGCCCAGTTGAAGATGTGGAATGTTAATGGAGTGGCACATATTAAGGGAATATATGGTTACTCAAAGTTTTCAGAAAGGAAGATAAAAATGATGAATGGATGGAGAAAAGTAGAAAAGAATAAGCTATTTGGATGGTGCACATCTGTAAGGATACATAGAGGAGGCCTGATGCCCAAATAATAGAAGTTCCAGAAAAAAAAAAAATTTTATGATACTTGTGCTTGAACCCAGGCGTATTTTATCATTGAGCTATAACCCCAACGCTTTTTAGTTTTTATTTTGAAACAAGGTCTCACCAAGTTGCTTTGGGCCTTGTTATGTTACTGAGGCTACTCTCAAACTTGTGATCCTCTTGCGTCTACCTCCAGAGTCACTGGGGTTACAGGCGTGCAAAACCATGCCTGGCTTTAGCCTAAACCTGTGATCCTCTTGCTTCAGTCTAATGAGTCATTGAGATTACAGGTGGGGGCCATCATGCTTGGCCCTAAGATTAACTCTTTAATAATTTTTTTGTAGAATTGAAAGATATGAGTGTCTAGAGTGAATGGGTCCCCGCTACCCAGAGAGAAATTATTAGGATTCATGATAAAGGTTCAAGAACGACTTTGGGGTTTTCAACACGGAGGTTAGAAAACAATGGAGCAAAGGCTTGGAAACCATGAAAAAATCGTTCCAACCTAGAATTCTACAGCTAGCCAAACTGTCAAGGCAATAGCGGAACAGGCGTTTCCAGAATTAACGTCTCCAAAACTTTTCTGCACTCTACTCCTTTTCAAAAGGAAGTTGCCAGAGGACTTGCTTAAACAAAGTGAGAATGTAAAGTAGGAAGAGGACAGGACGTGGGTACAGAAAGGAGATTCAACACAGGGTGACAGTGAAAACATGGGCCAGGCAACGAGGACAACTCCTGCATAAGGTCAGAAGCTCAGGGACAAATTTCTTCCTAAAAATAATGAAACTCATAAAGTCCTTGGTGTGAATGAGCTGTTTGAGTGGATATTTAGACAACTGAAAGAAAATCTGGGATGAATGACTGATGACTGTATAGAAAACAAAGCAAATCCCCAAACACAGCAAGTTCCAATGTCAGCGGGGGCAAAGTGGCACAAGAAAAGGAAAGCAATTTTAGTTAACTACAGGGTCCCGTTGTGGATGGCATTTACTTAAGTATAATAATGCGAACACTGGTCTAGACCAACCAAAATTATATGAAAGTTCAGAGGTAGAAAATGTGCATGGGTGTGTGGGGTGAGAGGCAGGGTAGGGAGCTAAATCTGCATCTTCTATGCGAAACATCATTATTGGGGCCTTAAATCTTAAACATAAAAAGAGCCAATGCAAGCATGGTATGTAATGTGATTTAGAAGATTCAGTAAATACCAAAAGGCTCAGTTGGAAGATTTGAAAGTTGTTGACTTTGGGGAAAAGGGAAGAGTAGGAGGAAAATGGTTGGTAACTACTAATTTTGAAAAGTAAAATTCTCAGAGGGCGCTCACAATCTGAACTTTGTCCTCAGGGCCTAGAGAACAGGTCCAAGTTCTGCTCTCTCTCCTTCAAGGCCACCTATGATTTGGACCTTGCTTACTGCTCATGTAATATTTTCTCTGACAGCATCACCTACCTCCTGGGAGGTCCCACATGCGCAGGTTGATTTCACACTGAAGCCCTTCTTCCACCCCACTTTTTGCCTGGCTTGCTGTTTTTTCTCACTACCCTTTACCTTTAGCTTCCTGCAAGTTGTTTTCTTTTTTAGCATTCCATTTTTGGTTTATCTATAGTGTTCTTGAGAAGGTCTCTTGTACAGCTTTTTAGGAGGTTGCTCTAGATATTATTTTCCTCAAGATATTGCATTGTACATTTGGAACCCGTTAAAGCACGCTGCATCTCACATTTTACCAGTCTGAGTGAGTATATAAACTTTAGCTCTATTTAGGTTTCTTGACCTTCCTCCATAATACAATTGTCTTAAATGTTTTCTTGAAGTCAATTTAAAACCACTTCAAACAATGTTTCAATTTTCCCTTTAGCCATCAATGTAAGTTACAAAACTTAAATTTTGACTCTCTCCATTGTTCTTCTTCATTCCTGATGCCCCACATTCCCTTCTTTTACCACGTCCTTTCTGTTTGGAAAACTTTCTTCAGTGATTCTTTTAGATGGTTCTGTTAAGGACATTCCATTTTATTCATCTTGCTGGACTCTGTGCCTTTGTCCAGTCTAGCCTGGTGCCTTAACTTGTAGCTATGGAAACATCTGGCAGTGGAGGCCCCAGCTTTCCGTGTTTCTCCAGCACTGCCTCCGTATGCTTGGCCTTTAGTATTTTCACATGCATTTAGAATCAGCTTGTTGATTTCTATTTTTTTTTATTTATTTGTATTACATATTTATTAAGGCGAGAAACTATATAGGAAAAAGCACATTTGTTCTGCTTAAGGCATACTTGGGAATAAACCATTGTACACATTATCGCACATCTGAAACCACAGTGCACAACAGACTGTCTGCATAAAAAATGTAAAAGAAGTAAACCAGGCGTATTCACCTGACTTAGGTCAAACATATAGATCGGAAGACAAAAATAGATTTTCCTTGTCAAAGTATGCAGCAGTTTAAGAACTTTGGCTTCTTCATTTGGTACCTTTAGTACCAAGACTCACCAAGCACCATGCATAGGCTATTAAAAAACACATTTTCTGTACCTGAATTTCTTCCCTTCTACCAACATCATAATAATGGCTTTTAGAAGGCAAAGAGAATACAAGGTGATCTTTATGCTTAATATTGCATGGAAACACAGTTCAAGGGAATTCTGATCTTCCCTCCCCCCACCCTCCAACAACTCTGGGACCTAATCTATACCCTGATATCCAAACGTCCAGTCACCCCTTGGCATTTTGTAAGTGCAGGCATGTTCAAGTTGGACTGAGAATTGGAATGACAGAAGATCCAGTCACAGACGCCATCTGTCCTTTGTCTTTTTCACTCCTCCTTTCTACTGATGATCCGTCCCTTCACAAGCTGACCCCTTGGGAACTTGACCATGATTCTAGGGCTGGCCAGCTGGGCTCCTCCCCTGTGGGAAGACGGTGTGAAAGGTTAAAAAAAAAAATAATAATAATAACTGAATTCTCCCTGGCGGTGTGGGTCGTATCCACTATTTGGGATGTATCCACTATTGGATGTGCCTCTCCATGTGTAAGGCCAGGTGGCCCGACCTGGGAAAGGCCGGGTCGCACTTCTGGCCCTGGAAAGGGCGGTGCCCGTGTGTTGGCGGTAGTGCTGGTCAGTTCATCAGGGCGGACACTCGCAGCCATCCCAGTCACATGGTAAGGTTTCTCACTTGTGGGGGTTCGCAGGTGGGCCTTCAGGTGAGAACTGGCATGATGGCAAGTGGGAGTGGCGGTCCCTTTCCGGGGCCCAGACCTTTCCCCTCTTGGGCTTGGGTCCCTCTGGCAGGCGGAACGGGGCAGGAGCTCTCGGTAGTGGAGCCGTGGGTCCCCATGGGGATGGAATCCTGGGGGAAGGCAGGGTGACAGTCCCGGTTGCCCAGCAGTCCCTGGGGACCCAGGGTCGGGTAGTCCTGCTGGGGAGCTGCCTCCCCAGGGAGAAGTCGTGCGCGCTAGGCCGGTGCCCATTGCTGAGCTGGAGGTCCAGCGCCCAGGTGGGCCTCTAGGGGTCGACCCCCTCCTGCTTGATCCTGGGGCACCTGCGAGGCGGCCCACCACCGGGTGGCTCCGTCAGGGCTGCCTTTGGTCACACTCCAGCTTGTTGATTTCTACAAGACACTTGTTGGGCTTCTATTAAGATCACATTAAGTCTATGGTTGAATTTGGGTAGAGGTGATATTTTCATTGTAAGGAATCATCCAGCTCATGACCATTGTATATAGTTCCATGTACTTTGGGTTTTTTAATTTCTCAAAGATGTTTTATAGTTTTCAGTGTAGAGTCATGCACATTTTTTCTTGGATTTATTCCTGGATGTCTGGGCTTTTTTGGGGGGGAGGGGGATGATTGTAGATGGCCAGCATGCTTTATTTGTTTATTTTTATGTGGTGCTAAGGATCAAATCCAGTGCCTCACACGTGCTAAAAGCGCTCTGCCACTGAGCGACAGCCCCAGCCCATCTGAGCCTTTTTGATGTTATTGTAAACAATGTTGTTTTAAAATTCCATATATCTTAGGGCTGGGGTTGTGGCTCAGCCGTAGAGCGCTTGCCTGGCATGAGCGAGGCCCTGGGTTCGATCCTCAGCACCACATAAAAATAAATAAATAAAAATAAAGGCATTGTGTGTAACTAAAAGAAATAAATATTTTAAAAAATTCCATATCTTAAACCAGCTATGGCAGGACATGCCTGTAGTCCCAGCTACTGGGGAGGCTGAAGAAAGAAAAATCACTTGAGTTTATGAGTCTGACACTGAGAAGGCAGGATCGATTGGTAGGTTCTTTGCCTCACAGATTTGAAGAATGAGATTCATGGACACGAAGGTGAGAGCAAAGGCAACAGGATTTATTAACAGAAAGAAAACAGAGCTCTTGTGGGGGCAAGGGTCCCTAGGAGGGTTGCCGACATGCCGCTGTTATCTGGAGGTTTATGTGATAGGTGTAGAGGAGAGTTGGTAACCTTGCAGGCCACAGGCTAGAGATTTTAAAGAAGTGGGTCTTTGAGTCCGGCCACACCAGGGCACCTGCTGTTCATGTGCCCCTGTCCAGTCAGGTTGCCGGTCACGCCTCACTTCACCTCGGGGACTGGTTCAGGGTTCCAAGTGCATAGCCTCAGCCTCCAGTGGACTCTCCGGGCGCAAGCTGTCTGCCCCATTTGTAAACATGGGGGGAGTGTCCTTAACTCGTCTACCTGACACGTTTCAATCTTCTGCTCTCAAGACCAGACTGGGCAACATGGTAAGATCTCATATCGAAAAACCACTTCTTACCTGTTAGTTGCTGACTTAGAAACACAATGGTTTGTTTAGTTGACCTGATATTTAGAGATCTCGCTAAATTCCCTTATTAACTGCCAGGTTTCTGTTCTGGCGACTGAAAGACTCAGGGTCACTCTAGTTGAACTGGGCTAACTGGGCTGCGCAAAATAACCACACAAGAGACACAAATACCTTTTTCTCTGGGGTTGCTGTGATTGTTTTTAATATTCTCCTCTGACCTTAAGGGTCCTCAGAAAGAGAGAGAGCGAGAGCACGCGCTGACCCCTTTTATTGAGGAGAAGCTATTTAAATGAGGCCAGGGGTCAGGTTTCAGGGGGCTGAGTCTATCTTCATGATGTCCACTGTCAGCAGGTGACTGACACCTGGGTACGCCACACCCAAGGGCACAGTAAGAGGAGGGGACACACATACAAGGCACTTCCATGGAAGATTCTATCCTAAACAGGTCAAGGGGTTATATTACAAAGGAACAGGTGAGCGTAGCTTCACCCATGGGGCTGTAGCAAGACACACCCATGACGAGACACTGACCCTTGGACCCAAGAAGGGTGGGGAAAGCTCTGCCACATTTCTGCGACTGAGCACCTCAGCACCCAGCCGGGGAGTGTAACCCAGTCATGTGTAAGGTTGGTCTCCCACAATTAACTATCAGTTTACCATACACAAGAGCCTGGGTTGGATCCCTAGTAACACACAGGGTCTTGCTATGATACCCATGCTGACCTTGAACTCCTGGGCTCAAGCAATCCTCCTGCTTCAGCTTCCCAAGTAGCTGGGGCTAAGGTGTGTGCCACTGTATCCTGCTAAAGTATTATAATAGTTTATAGATTATTTTGGATTATCCATGAGTACAATCGTGCATTAAGACAATAATGACTTTCCAATCGTTACTCATTTTATGTCTTTTTTCCTGCCTTATTGCAGTGGCTAGAGTATCCAATTGAATGTTGAATAGTAGCAGTAATAGCTGTTATCTTTGTTTTTTTCCCCCTCTCTGGAGAATGTTTTTAATATTCTATTATTCTGAGTGATATTTGTGCTGCCTTTATTTTTTATAGATGTATTATTGGATTAAAGAGGCTCACTTCTATTTCTACTTTGCTAAAACTTTTAAAATCATGAATAGTGCTGGAGGTAGTGGTGTGTGTCTTTAATTCTAGCTCCTGAAGAGGCTGAGGCAGGAGGATCACAAATTCAAGGCCAGCCTGGGCAACTTGGTGAGACCTAGTCTCCAAATTAAAAGTCAAAAGAGCTGGTATGCTGCTCAGTAGTAGAGTGCCCCTGGGTTCACACAAACACATATGCTTACAGTGCCCTTTGCAGCTGAGAGAGATGCAAACAAACAATACTAAATCCTAACTGCAGGAAGTCAGTACAGACTGTGCTAGCACAGTGATTTCACAGCCTCTTCCTGTTGCTATGTTGTAAGCTCAAGTGTTGCAAGTATCTGCTTAAAACATAACGGGGCGCATGCTAGTAATCCCAGCAGCTCTGGAGGCTGGGGCAGGAGGATCACAAGTTCAAAGCCAGCTTCCGCAATTTAGTGAGGCCCTAAGCAACTTAGCAAGATCCTGTCTCAAAATAAATAGATAGACAGAGATAGATAGATAGATAGATAGATAGATAGATAGATAGATAGATAGGGCTGAGGATGTGTCTCAGTGGTTAAACACCCTGGGTTCAGTCTCTGATACCAAAAAATTTATGTGAGGCTCATCCTCTCCACACCAGCAGTTATTGCTCCAATAACTGGCAGACTGCACTGAAGAGTAACTTCTTGCACACTTTCCACATATATAACACATACAACAAACAGACTATGTATTTGTAGCCTGTTTATGTTACTGGTAAGGCTTCTGGTCAACAGCAGGCTCTGCAGAGTTCAGTCTGTGTCCTAAGTGCTCCAGCATTCTGCAAATCTGGCTGAATTCAAATTTGTCACGTGCTGCTTGTTGTTCAATATGGAGTAATGCACTAGAGAATTCTCACTTGGGTTGTAGGTGAGAATTTCATGTTTATCTGTCTGAATGGAAGATATAATGCAAACCATTCCATAAGAGCAGGGGTGGGGGCAGAGTCCCTTCTTTATGGTTTTCTTTTTCACACCAGCTGTCTCTTACTATATTTGCACTTCGTTGAACATGATAGTGACATAAATATAGGTCCATTGGCAGAAAGTGGCCTTCACAAGTCCACAAACCCACCCATCTTTAGAAAATAAGGTTATTATTAAAAGTGTTCGTTACATTTCAAATTAACAAATCTGAAACCAATTTTCTTAATACAAAAACAAATCTATTGGACTAACACAGAGTGAAAAAAAGTCTTATTTAAAAGGCAGTGACATAAGGGTGTCATCTCAAATGGACAGCTCCAGTCCCAACACCTTGGAAGTAGTGTGGTCACGTGGCACTTATCTGGATCTAACTTTATACCTTATAAGAGAGCTGTCTGAGAGCTGGACTCACAAAAAGAGAACATATGGAAACTGTGTCTGTGGGGACACATGGAGTGTAGCTTTGGGAGTGCTGAGACCCACTCCATCTCCTCCACTCCATCTCCTCCACTCCAACTCCTCCACTCCATCTCCTCCACTCCAACTCCTCCACTCCATCTCCTCCACTCCATCTCCTCCACTCCATCTCCTCCACTCCAACTCCTCCACTCCAACTCCTCCACTCCATCTCCTCCACTCCATCTCCTCCACTCCATCTCCTCCACTCCATCTCCTCCACTCCATCTCCTCCACTCCATCTCCTCCACTCCATCTCCTCCACTCCATCTCCTCCACTCCATCTCCTCCACTCCATCTCCTCCACTCCATCTCCTCCACTCCATCTCCTCCACTCCATCTCCTCCACTCCATCTCCTCCACTCCATCTCCTCCACTCCATCTCCTCCACTCCATCTCCTCCACTCCATCTCCTCCACTCCATCTCCTCCACTCCATCTCCTCCACTCCATCTCCTCCACTCCATCTCCTCCACTCCATCTCCTCCACTCCATCTCCTCCACTCCATCTCCTCCACTCCATCTCCTCCACTCCATCTCCTCCACTCCATCTCCTCCACTCCATCTCCTCCACTCCATCTCCTCCACTCCATCTCCTCCACTCCATCTCCTCCACTCCATCTCCTCCACTCCATCTCCTCCACTCCATCTCCTCTACTCCATCTCCTCCACCAGAGCTCTCCTAGAGAAGGCCCACATGCTAACCTTTTTCCCAGGAAGCAAGACCAGACACGCTGTCCTCTTGGCTGCTTGCTCCTAGTGACAATGCCCTGCCTTGGCACCAAAACAAGCCCTCACCTGCTGCCTTCCCCAGGGAGCCTGGGATCTCAGATGTCTTGCCAAGCTCTGCCCACTCGCTCCCTGAGAGACATTGGTGGAGAGAGTTCTGGTGTCTGCTCCAGTCACCACGCCCCCAGAGTCCCTTAGCTTGGCCTCCTTGCATGAGAAAAGGAAGGCAGGACGGATGCCAAAGAAGGGGACACCCACAGCCCTCCCAGGAGACCCATGGAGCCAGCAGACTGCCCACGTGGGTGGATCCCAAAGCCTGGCCTCAATCCTCCTACTTTCTGGGTGAGCCAAGCCAAGTGACTTTCTGCCTCAGTTTCCTCTTTGGACCCGGGAATGATAACAGTCCCGACTTTGAAAGGATCGCCATGCCTACTACACAGGCCGGTGACGATTGTGGAAACACAGGAAGCACTGTATGAATGTTGCCCTTGGGGCTCTGGGCAGACTGAAAAGTGATGGTTTGGGATCAGACCCCAGATCTGGAGAAAGACAGGGCTCGATTTTGGTGAAGGCCTGAATCTGCCGCGCTGCCCAGCACTGGACCCCAAGCAAGCCTAGGGTCACCAGTGTTGGCCTGCTGACAAAGCTGACTTCAGAAACTCCTCCCATCCCTGAAGGCCTACCCCTTTGCAATGCAGTTTTGTCCTCCTCGCAGCAAGAGGTCGCTCCTGTTTACCCACCCTTGGGTCTGGACTGGTCTTATGACTTTCTCTGGCCAACAGAACACAACAGAAATTATGTTGCGTGCCTTCCAAGGCTTGGCCTCGAGTGGCCTTGCTGTTTCTGCTCTTGCGTTCTTAGGACCCTCTGCCAGCCTGTCAAGGAGTCCGCCTCACCTACAGGAGGAGGGATCATGTGAAGGAGATCCAGGCACCCAGCTGAGAGCTGGCAGGAATGCTCAGAAGAGTAGGCCATCTGGTCAATCCAGCTCCATCCAGCCACTAGGTCCCTGCAGCTGCCGTGCAAGTCTCAAGCCAGAGCAGAAGGAAGCTGATCTTGTCCAAATGGCTGATCCATAAAATTATGAGAAAATGCATGGCTGTTTTTTTAAGCCCTTAGATTTTGGAGGACCGAGGGCAGCTTCACAGGTAACTCAGGTGTTCTCGAGCCCTGACTCTAGGCTATAGTTGCTGCCTGTACGTAGGTAGCGCTAGAGAAAGTGACAGGTCCTTCCTAAGCTTCAACAGACACGTCATGATGTGCTGAGTGCTCATCCCTTAACCACAGATGTAGAAATTGTTGTTTCTGTTTTCTGTGTGGTCCTGGGGAGTGGGTTCAAGGGCACTACTGAGCTGCATCCCCAGCTCTTTTATATTTTATTTTGAGACAGGGTCTCACTAAGTTGCTTAGAGCCTTACTAAGCTGCTGAGGCTAGCCTTGAACTTGCGATCCTCCTGCCTCAGCCTCCTGAACTGCTGGAATTGCAGGCATGCATTAATTACTGCACCTGGCAGAAACTTATTTCTTTTTTTTATACTTTTTTTAAATAATTTTTATTCCATTTATTTATTTATTTTTATGTGGTGCTGAGGATCAGGGCGAGGTGAGCGCTCTACCACTGAGCCATAACCCCAACCTCAATGGAAACTTATTTCTTATGTAACTTCTTGAGAGACTGGAGACACCTGACCTGGCTGCTGAGGACATGGGAAGCTGTAAGGGGGCGAAGAGCAAGGCCAAGGAAGGGAAACCAGGGCTGTCACTGACAAGAGTGAGGGAGGGACCAGATGGGGACCTTTACCAAACAATAGCAAGAGTCCTTTCAAAGAGATTCTATTCAGATGTTTAAAAATTGGTACTCTGGGACCCAAAGCAAGGCCCATGGTTTTTCAAATTTGAAAATTCATCGGACAGCTTGGAAAAAGAGAGTGATCTCTACTGAAATCCCAGTAATTGGAATACGGGGGTGGGGGGGCGGAGCTGAAAAAATGTAAATCCTGAAACAGAGAATGGACCTGGAGGACCCAGTCCAAGGTGCAAGGGAACACAGGAAGGTGGAGAAAACAGATGCTTTAACAGAAGGAAGATGAAGACTTTTCTAAAGACTGGTGGAAACCCAGGTAGGGTAACCTCTGAAGAGATAAGGGCCGATCCTGGCAAGACTTCTGAATTCCAAGGAGAAAGAGGACACCCAAACTTTCAATAGCAAAAGCGGGTTACTTTGAAGGGACAGAGAATTAACCTAACAGAGAGGCTGGAAGATAACAGGCAGGGAAAGAGGTTCCTGTTGTTGACCAAGAATCAAATGAACCTGGTTGAGAACAAAGAAAATTTACTTGGGGCTATTTAGAATTGTAACCTGGGAAAATAGAGATTCGAGCAGTCTCAAAAATGTGCTCAGAGGTTTTACCAAGTGTCAGCTACAGTTATAGACTTAAACCACAAGGTATGGAAATCACATCACCTGTGAGGAATTACCAGTGGTGCTGGGAAAAGTGAGGCAGTCTTGGAAGAAGGGCTGGTGCATTCTCAGTCTCTGGGTAGTCGGGAGGAAGGGGTCAGTTGTACGGAAGATTAGCAGAGGTTAACGGTCAGCTCTGGGTGGGCATGTCTGCAGCCGGATCTAACGGGTCAGCTGTGGTCGTGTCTCAGATCTGATTAACAGAGGCCTCCTGACTCTATTAAAGTCCCGTGAACCAATGCTACTCCGTTTTGATCTTCCCTTGGCATTTCCCCCCTTGGATCAAAATCTGTCCACTGGAAGGCCCCCTAAGAATTAGAGGGTTCAAGTCTCTGAGAAGGAGCTGTCCCAGGAAGTCACATCCTTCATGTGTATTTGGCAGCTGTGGTCAGGAAGCAAGTTTGGGAGCTTATGAGAACAAAATCAGGCAACAAGAACGAAACTGGAAAAAATCTCAGGCAGGTCCAAGACGAATGTTTCAACATCATCACCCTAAGTACATGCTCGAAGACACCAATAATGCGACTCTACTTTGTGTACAACCAGAGATATGAAAAATTGTGCTCTATATGTGTACTGTGAATTGAAATGCATTCTGCTGTCATATATAACAATTAAAAAAACACTTATAAAAAGGTGAACATTTCTGTAGAGGCTGGTAGGGGCCATGGCTTGGGGAATATATATATGTGTGTGTGTGTGTGTGTGTGTGTTTGAATATATATATATATATATATATATGTGTGTGTGTGTGTGTGTGTGTGTTTGTGTGTATATATATATTATTTTTTTTAGCAAAGTGGGGGGTTCCTGGGATTTAACTCAGGGGCACTCAACCACTGAGCCACAATCTCAGCCCAATTTTGTATTTTTATTAGAGACATCGCCTCACTGTTGCTGAGGCTGGCTTTGAATTCTCGATCCCCCTGTCTTGGCCTCCAGAGCCGCTGGATTACAGGCGTGTGCCACTACATCTGGCCTGTTTTTTTTTTAATATTATTATTATTATTTTTTGGTCCGTGCACTGAACTCAGGGTTGCTTAACCCTGAGCCACAATACCCAGCCCTTTTATTGATTGATTGATTGATACAAGGGAATTGAACTCAGGGACACTTACCACTGAGCCACATTCCCAGCCCTGCTTTTTATTTTCTTTAGAGACAGGGTCTCATTGAGTTGCTTAGTGCCTCGCTATTGCTGAGGCTGGTTTTGAACTTGCCATCCTCCTGTTTCCTGTCTCCAGGCATGCGCCACCGCACCCGGCTTGGGGAATATTTTCTAGGTATGGGGCTAACTACAATTTTGGTTTTAGTCACAGTTCCAAGACACTAAGATCCACAAAAGACAAGCAATTTAAACAAAGCAAAACAGAATAGCAATGATAACTAAGGAAAGAATCTGAAACCCTGACCACAGGAGTCTGCTGCGTAATTGGTAAGAGATGTGTGGTGGAGGGTTAAGTCAGACCAATGTCAGAATCCTACTGGGAAATCAGGTCCCTAGCAATCAGATCCCTAGCAATCAGATCCCTCTCAAGGCACCTCAGGAACCGGGCAGGGCGGGGACAGCCTCTTTGTTTCCTGAGTTGAAAGTCCGGTCAGCTTTGGGAGTTTGAGGCAGTGGGTTTAGGTTGAAACAGAAGGTCATGGAAACCCATAACTCTTTCTCATCAGTGAATTCAGTCTCAAGTTAATTTCTGTTCTGTCTGGTTTTGCAGTTTTAGGAACACATGAAGTTATTTCTTTTCTTCTTTATTTCTTTCCCCAGGACTGAACCCAGGGGTGCTTAACAACTGAGCCACATCCTCAGCCCTTTTTAGTCTTTAATTGGAAAACAGAGTCTTACTAAGTGGCTTACTTCCTTGCTAAGTTGTTGAGGCTGGCCTCAAACTTACGATCCTCCTGTCTCAGCCTCCTGAGCCTCTGGGATCGTAGGCTGGTGCCACCATATCCAGCCCATCTGCCTTTTCATTAGAGTTTTTGAAAGTTTTCACCCTATCCAACTTGCTGGAAATCTCTACATGTCAGAGTTCTCATCATCCCTTCCACGAATTTTCTTGAAGACATAGCACTTTAGAATTACAGTTGCTTGCAAAACCTTTCAGAAACCCACAAGAATAAAGACAAGACTTAAAGTAGCCCATATGTATGATTTGTCAAAATACATTCTACTGTCATATATAACTAAAAAGAACAAATTAAAAATTTTTTCAAAAGTAGCCTGGGTAAAGATGACCACTCATGATGACAAAGAAATGTGGTTATTTCTGTAGTGTATGAGAATTTGGCATCAGACTTATGTCTGATAACAGTATATTAGGAGATACCAGATTTCTAGGAATCCCATATGATTTTGGAACATATATTAAAAGTGACTTTATATAATTATGTCTATCATGTGTTTTTAGACCTTCCAGGGGCTCTCTGAAAATCTGCAAGATTTAGTTTTAGAATTTGACTTTGTCAGGCACGTCAAAGTTTTCAAACATTTAAATAGATCCCTTAGGAAATAAAACTGAGGCAACAGAAATCTTGTTTAAGCAAAACCTATCACAATTTCCAATTAAGAACCCATGAACGCTTCGAGAAAACCCTGCGGTTTGTAAATATTCACACGTGCACTTGTAAATTCAGAGACTCCCTCAGGGGGGCGTGTGTCTTGGCCCCGCCAAGGACTGCGGTCCCGGACGTCGCTCTGGTTGTCCAACCACGTCCAAGTCAGGAACCCACCGACTCTCTTAGGCCAGGCCCCTTTCTCGCCAGGCATTTCTTTTGGACCCAAATTATACCACTTGGCCCGGTTCTTCGGGCCTGGCTGGAGACCGGGGCAGCTGGGGAGTAACCCCCTCCCGGACCCGAGTTTGCTCTGCCCAGACTTCATCTGCGCGCTGCGGAAGTGTGGTGCGCGCGCAGGGGGAGGGCGCGCAGGGGGAGGGCGCGCAGGGGGAGGGCGCGCAGGGGGAGGGCGCGCAGGAACAGGCCCGCAGCCTGCAAGCTCCGCAGGGTGGGGATCAGTCGGGCGTCGCCTGGGTGTGCTCACGGTGTTGCAATACTGAGGGAGCTGGAAGGGGCGGGGGAGAAAAGGACTGAACTCGGGTGAGTTCCCAGGGGCCAAGGCAGCACTTGGTCTTTGTGCTCTCCCAGGAGGTGATAATCCAGAGAACGTCGTGTTTTTGTTTAAACTGATTTGCAAACACTTTTGTTTAAGTGAGAAGGGCAGACACACCACCATCCCTCCAAGCCCAAGCCAGACCTTCCGTCCCTAATGCAAACATCTACACTTCTTCATACTGTGCACTCTCTCTCTCCTCCCTCTCTCTTAATCTCTCTCTCTCTCTTCTTTTTGGCACTAGGGATTGAACCCAGGGGTGCTTAGCCACTGAGCCACATCCCCAGCCTTTCCTATTTTTTATTTTGAGATAGGGTCTCACTAAGTTGCTTGGGTCTTGCTAAGTTGCAATCCTCCTGCCTCAGTCTCCCAAGCCTCTGGGCCTACAGGCATGCACCACTTCACCCAGCTCCTCTCATGCACTCTTGACCCAGAGACAACTTTTGTTTCCTTTTACTCTCATTTTCATAAACTTAAAAAAAAAAAAAATCTCTGAGCAATTCCTCTAAATGAGGAATGAAAAACAGCAAGAACAGAAACTGCTGACCCAGAAGCAACAGAGTGGAGCAGAGGGAGACAGAGCGTAGAGTCCAGAGCTGGACTGTGACCTTTGAAGTCCACCAAAGCAGCTGGGTTAGTCAGGCAAGCCCCAGGAGCGTGAGGGAGGAGGGAGAGTGAGTAACTGCGCCAGGACCCGCATCAGTGACTCCTGAAGGGAGGGAGGGAGGGAGAGATGGAGGCAGTTAACAGACAGGGTGGCCCAGCCTTGCGCAGACACGATTTGAATCCCTAGAGTTCACTCCTGGTGGGAAGAGAACAGCATGGGGCCTTACGGTTTGGAAACTTGAGTTTGCAGTTAGGGTTCTTCATCTAAGCTATTTATTATGACCATTTCTGCTGTGGCTGGGATCTTAAGTGTCCCCCAGGGTCCATGTGGCAAAGGTTTGTTCCTCAGCTTGGCACTATTGGGAGGTGGTGGAAACTTCAAAAAGTGGAGCCTATTGGAAGGTCTTTAGGTCAATGGGGGCATGCCTCAATGGAGTTTGAGGGACGCCAGTCTCTTCCTCTATGTCTCTTTTGCTTTTCTAGCCAGGGGGTGAGTAGTTTTTCTCTCCCATAAGCTCCTGTCAAGATGTGCCATCTTGGGCTGAAAGCAAAAGGACCAATGGATCATGAAGAGAAACATCTAAAACTGGGAACCAAAATAAACCTTTTTTCTTTATAACTTGATTATCTAAGGTCTTCATTACAGTAATGGAAAGCTGACCAACACAGCTTCTCCCATTGAACTGATTGTGTGTTCTTATCGAAATTTTATTTTAAATTTACAAAGATGCCTGTCACTGATCAATACTAAATGAGAATTTAAAAAAATACCCCCCCCTAAAATGTAAGCTAGACTTGAGGAGGTGTGTAGTGATGTGTGATAGGTGTGGGTTCCATTCTTTGCATCTTTATTAGGATGGATCTTATGAAGTAAAGAGCCTTAATTCTCCAGGAGGATAAGAGCATTTTGTTACATTTTTAAGGTGTGTACTTCAGTGGATTATTCCACATACTCCCCAAATTTTGAAACTAGAACCACACTCCAGTTTCTCCTTCTTCCCTGGAATTGTAAGCTTCAGGGACGGGGGAGGGGGTGTGTGCTCACCCTCTTTACGTTTTCCAGCACTTTGCCCAGCGGCACTGAATAAAAAAGTCTGATGAGTGAATGAGTAAAGAAGGGAAGGGCAGGCTGGTCTTCGCGGCTGTGCCAGGTTGAATCATGTGCTGCCGCAAGCTGATGTCTGCTCAGAACCTGTGATTGTGGCCTTATTTGGAAACAGGGTCTTTGCAGATAGAATTAAATTAAAATCATGTCATAATGGATTTGTTTGGGTCCTAATCTAATATGTGGAGTCCTTATAACAAGAGGGAAATGGGGACACACCCCACACACCCCCAGAGCAGATGGAGATGGTGGAGGCAGAAACTGGAGTTGCCTCCACAAGACAAGGAAGGCCAGGGGCTGGGCCTCCAAAAAAACAAAAGAACCGACGTCGGGGCAGACAGTGGCACTGGAGAAGTGTGGCCAGGGGACAGTTCCCCGCAACAGACCTCCGAGGCCCTGGAGGGAGCGCCCGGGCTGCAGCTCGCGCTTCTCATTGGGCAAGCCCGCCCCCTTCACCTGTCAATCACAGGGAGGCGTGCGGAGGTCCCCGGAGCTCGCGCTGCACTTCCTGATCCCCGGTGGTCGAGGGAGAGGACTTGGGCTTTTCCGGTCACCGTGGAAGATTTTATACCCGGACGGGGCTGGACCCCCGGAGTCTGGGTCTTGATTTCCCGTTCTGGGGAGCTGGGTGTGCCCGGTGTTGGGGAGGGGGGGCTACCCGCACCGCGGACCTGACCGGTGCCTGGGGTGTCCCGGCGCCAGGCGCTCTCCTAGCTCAGCCCTGTTGGGCAGGCCGTGAAGAATCGGAACTCGGTTCACACCAGTGGACAGCTGGCAGGGACTGACTGGCAGGGACTGGCAGGGACTGGCAGGGACGTGGGCCTGAGCATCTCGCAGGGTCGAGAGACGTCCAGCGCCTGCCCCAGCTCCGGGCCGTCCTATCTGGCAAGTTGGTGGCTGCCAGTCACATCATGGTCTCCATAGGTGGTGATGAAGACTTTGCCGGGGTAGAGGGGGAATTTTGTCGATTTAATTTTCTTACTCTTATGTATTTCCTCTCACACAAAAGCAACCTTGATTGCTTCCAGGACACAATGGATGAACAGGTGGTACAAGAATATGAATGGAAAAACCCAGAAGAGACCTGTCATGCTTAGGTGATTTCCTCCCTCCCTCCCTCCCTCCTTCCTTCCTTCCTGTGCCTGGCACAGGGGACTGAATCCAGAGGTGCTTAACCACTGAGCCACATCCCCAGCCCGCCCCCACCCCCCCCACCCCGCTTTTGTTTTATTTAGAGACAGGTTCTCATTGAGTTGCTTAGGGCCTCACTAAGTTGCCGAGGCTGGCTTTGAACTTGCACTGGCTGTGTTTTTGTATGACCTTCCGAATGTTACATTTCCCTCCCCAGAAAGTGGTTTCTTTCTACTATGATGGATTTTAAAGTATCTCCTGTAAAGGAAGAAAAATCATTTTCCCCTCCGTGCCCATACGTTCTTAGGAGACAGCCCCATAACAAAACAC
Organism: Marmota marmota marmota; assembly: GCF_001458135.2. Classification (NCBI taxonomy): domain Eukaryota; kingdom Metazoa; phylum Chordata; class Mammalia; order Rodentia; family Sciuridae; genus Marmota; species Marmota marmota. Next base: position 4,714,298 of record NW_025999895.1, on the reverse strand, counting down.
AGACTAAAAGAAAAAACAACAGAAGTTTATCAACCTGTATGTTTTCTGTGAATGTGGGAGACACCAGGAATTGAAAAACCAGCCTCTACCTCAGAGCAAAGCCTGTCTAAGGAAGGGACATGACCTTTGTCCTTGGAAAGACCCATAGAGCACTCCTAGGTACATTCCCACCCTGCTAAGTGGTTTAATCTACAAATAACAGGAGAGATCTGCTGAGCCAGGTGTCCCTGACTCAGTCAGGCTAGGTGGAGACCCATAACAACCCCCTAGCAGCCACCAATCAGCATGAGACAGGGAAATACATGGGATGCTAGATGACCCTCCCAGTAGTTTATGGTGGTTGATAACGTGTTGGGAAACCATGTAGTTCAGCACCAACACCCCTCTTGGCTTAAACCAATCAGTTCAAATGAATACCCCTTTTGTACTGACCAATCATCCTTACCCAACTTGTTCCCGCCAGTGAATGTGCTAATCATGTTTTAGAGTTGTTATTTGATTTTCCCGTGGTGTGTGATGATTTGCTAAGAGATGCTATGATGTATGTGGGGGTCCCTGCCTTCTCCAAAGAATGTATAAAACTGCTGCAAACCCTGAGCTCGGGGCCTCTCAGCGTCACCAGTTGCTGTGTGTGCGCGCGGAGGACCAAGCTAGCTCGCAATAAACACCTCTTTGCTGCTTACATCGATCTTGAGTCTCTGGTGGTCTTTTGGGGGTCCCGAATTCGAGCATAACAGAATCACAGTCTAGAAGTGGCTTTGGATTCTGGCTTCTGTAGCACTGTCCACAAAGAGCGCTGGGTTTTCAGAGGAATGATGAGACAGAGGACAAGAACTTTGAGTCTCTCAGGGGACGGCTTGGGGAAGGCAAATTCCTTGTGGACAGAGGCTGGTGAGCTTGGCTTGAGTGCAGCCAGCCCAGCCTTCCCCTGGTGCAGCTCGAGGGTCGGAGCATCTTGGTGGCCAGCCTTGGTGCTCCCTGGTGGAGGGCAGGGCATCTTCTATCTTTGCAGATTTGTGTCCTGCCTTTAGGCCAACAAAGGGAGGGCGGAGCTTCTGAATTGCCCTCAGTTCCGCAGTCCTTCTGTGTGGGGTGGCACATTCTGGCTCCCATACCGTATTTCTTGGGGTGCATCAGCTTCTAAATGCCTTTGCCACTGTCATAGCCCATGCTCTAGCACAGCAGGGAATTCCAGGCTGCTTTGGCTAGAACCACCGACTCTTCACTGGGCCTTCGGATGTCCAGTGAGTCGCTGAAAGTAGGGTAAGGACTAGGAATTTCTGCCTTCATTTTGCATCTGTCTCCTTTGTTACCTTACACTTTGGGTCAGATTCCTGCTCAGCTCTGCACAAAGGCATGTTAATCACTTAAGGAGTGTCTGTCTTAAAAAGAAAAACTGGCAATACAAGGTGATTAGCCCTACCTTTATCTAAATGACCTTCAAGCCTGGGGACACCAAGAGTAACCAGGGTATTTTCAAGGTTTGCAGGGACCCTCAACTGTCCATTCCAGGTCCCTGGAACAGCACCTAGAAGTCCCCAGTCATTTCCCTAAACCTGTAATCCCCTTAGCTTCCGCAGAGCTTCACAGACTGATCCCTCATGGTGAGACCACACCCTTACATGAGAGCAGTTACCCCCTGACAGGAGCCGAGAGTGCCCCCCTGAGCAGGGCAGTCATCTATGGGAACCAGAGTGCCCCCTCAAACAATAATGACTTTTCCAGAGCCACCTCACAGAACCAGAGCTGCTTTAAGGATCCACCAGACCAAAGTCTGACCAAGACTGCTTAATTATGCAGACGTCTCCCCCCCCCCCAATCCTTCCTCTACTTAAACCTAACGCTCATGTCAGTGCCCCCAAAGACAGGGCTGAGATGCCTGGTCCCTGCCTTCCCAGGGTAGCTATAGGGAATGAGTTCACCTTTTCTGGGGCTAGGGTGTGGCTCAGTGGTGGAGTGCTCACCTAGCATGCATGAGGCACTGGGTTCAATCCTCAGTACCACATAAATGTAAAATAAAGATATTGTATTCACCTAAAACTTAAGAATAAATATATTTTTTAAAAAAGTTCACCTTTTCTTGGGGGAGCGGCAGACCTGATTGTTTGGGACCCCTAGAATCAGGGCTCTGGACTAGAACTCTGATGCCAGGAGGGTGAAATGATGAGAGTCTCGGAGTCTTGACAGGTGACAGTTCTCTCCAGTAATACCATCAAACCCATCTGATAAAGAACTGGGGGACAGTTTTGTTTACTAACTCACTGGCACCAGGCTCATGGGAGGGAAACTGGGCTGCCTCCCCATCCAGAGGAAGAGACACATGGTTAGTGGATTTGGGAAAGGATGGAATGAGGTGAAATATAAAGGAAGCAGTTCTTTGATAGACTTAAAGCAAGACTGGAGTAAAGGCTGGGGCTGAAAATCAGACTCAGTGTCCTTTTCATTGAACAAATACGTAGAGAAGGTTGTGTTCAAAAACTGGCTATCGGAAGCTCTGCACAGGTGGAGATTGGGGCTGTTCCTCTGTGACAGGAGACCCCTGCAGATCTTCCAGGCAGGAGTGGGAGTTCCATTCTTGCTAATGTGACTTCCAACAGCAGCATTCATGATAGTCTATGACTGCACTGAACGAGGTTCTCTAGCATGGATATCCCCGATGCTAATGAACTGACCACATTTTTTCCTTCCCTCCTTCCTTTCCCTTTGGTACTGGGGATTGAAACCAGGAGCACTTTACCACTGTGCTACATCCCCAGCCTTTTTTATTTCTAAGTTGTTTAGGATCTTGCTAAAGTGCTGAGGCTGACCTCAAATTTGCAATCCTCCTGCCTCAGTTTCCTGAGTTGGGGATACAGGTGTGCATCACCGTGCCCAGCCTGCTTGCTTATTTGCTTTCTTTCTTCTCTCTCTTTTCCTCCCTCCCTCCTTCCTTCCTTCTTTCTTTCTTTCTCTCTCTTTCTTTCTTCCCTTTTCCTCCTCCCTCCCTCCCTACCTCTTTTTTTCCTTCCCTCCCTCCGTCTTCTCTCTCTCTCTGTCTCTCTCTCTCTCTCTTCCTCCCAGCACTGGAGATTTACCCCAGGGGTGCTGTACCGCTGAGCTACATTCTCAGCTTCATTACTTGTTTGTTTGTTTTTGCAGTACTGGGAATTGAACCCAGGGATGATCTAGTACTGAGCTACATCCCCATGCATTTTAATTTATTATTTTGAGATAGGATCTCACTAAATTACCTGTCTGGACTTGAACTTGCCACCTCAGCCTCCTGGATCACTGGGATTACAGGCACCAGCCTCTGCATCTGGCACATCGATGTCTTTTTATAGCCATTCTGTTCAAATTAGGATCTGATCAAGATCAACACATTGCATTTGAGTCTCTTTTAATATAAGCCAATTTTACCTTTCTCTTTTTATTTGTAGGATGATTCCCTTATTTGTAGAAATAAAACAAGCTGAATCATGTCTTGGAGAATTTCTTACATTTTGAACTGGTGTTTGAACCCGGTGTTTGTTCTACACTCTCCTGACTGTATGCTGACTAAGCAGCTTGATCATATCCAGTTTTGATCTTGTGTTAACAAAAGGTAAAGCCATATGGTACTCACAGCATCTGTCCATAGATCCATAATATCTGGTTGTCTTTCATTTTGGTATTAAACTTAATTCTTAGGTTCAGGTTTTGTCAGCCTGACTCATCCTTTGTTAGATTCCTTTCACTTGATGTTTTTTTAAGCATTTTTTTTAAAAAAAGCTTTTTGTTGTGATAAAAGGTGCCTATCATTAAAATTATACTTAACCATTTTAATTAGGCAATTCAGCTGCATTAAGTACATTCACAAGGCTATGGAACCATGTCAAGAGCTTTCTCATCATCCCAACCAGAAACCCTGTGCCCATTCCCATAAGCCCATGGGAAAAAAAAAACCGTTTGGTTTTTTTACAGTGCTGGGAATTGAAACTGGGAATTTCTCCCTAAACAATCAGATAGATTATGTAGTTTCTTAGCTGAATCCATGTGATTTTTTTTTCCACTTGAGACTGAATTCAAGGACACACAACCATCCCCAGCCCTATTTTGTATTTTATTTAAAGACAGGGTCTCACTGAGTTGCTTAGTGCCTTGCTAAAAGCTGAGGCTGGCTTTGAACCCGCGATCCTCCTGCTTCAGCCTCCTGAGGCCCTGGAATAACAGGTGTGCGCCACGGCGCCTGGTCTCTCTTAATCTTTAACAGTTTCTTGGTCTGGGCTTTTTTTTTTTTTTTTTTAATGACTTCTGGACTTTTAAAAGAGAATAAGACATGACAATTATTTTGTAGATTATTCTGCAGTTTGGACTTGTTTTGTGTTTCCTTATGATTAGATTGAAGTTATTATGCCTATTCAGTAAGAACACCACGAAGTGATATCTCATTCTTCTGAGAGAGAAAGGACACTGGTCTGTTTCTTTGCTAGTGATATTAACTTTGATCACTTGGTTAAGGTGGTGATTATCAGGTTTCTCCATTGTAAAGTTATTAGTTTGCTTTTTGTAACGTCAATAAAATCCATTAGAAAGAAATTTAAGATAAAAAGAGAAACTTTATTTCAATAAACAGGCTACAAACCCACAGAAAACGAACATGTGTTCTGAAAGAACACAGGCAGGCGCTGGCTTATATAAAGTTCTGACCCACTTTCCCACCCAGGGGCACTTTGCTTGCTAAGAAACCCAAGCTTGTGGGAAGTGCTCAGTCCTGATTGGCTGATTTTAAGTTATAGTTCATTAGTCAGCTCTGGCAGTGCTCAGTTTTGATTAATTGATCGCGGGTCACCGTGATTGATCAGGTCCAGTGGCAAAATGGACCTGGCAGTTGAAACAGGAATATTCCCAGGCAAAGGCAGCAGAGTTGAGTTGTGGTTCTCCCAGGAAGATGGAGTACACACGTGAACCCCCGATGACCCCACACTCAGCCTCCATTCTGAGTTTGGGCCCAGTTACCCTCTAGGGACCTTTCTGGGAGGTTCGGCTTTTCTTCAAGTCACAGTCATTAGGAAGTGTGCTGTGGGAGGCTGGGATTATGTAGACATTTTACTCTCCATTAAACTTACATCTGCTAGCGTTAGCACTGGTTAATGACAGCTTGACTCTAAGTTTGGTGTTTGTCACATACTGATTTTCCAGCGGCTTTATTCCATCCATAATGATTTGTTGGCGTTCTATAAGAAGAAGCTTTCCTTCTTTATATTACAAACATAAGGAACCCTGCACTACGGTCATCCTTTACTTTCATTCTCAAATCATTTTGTTTTTAACCGGTGGGAATTCCTTCAGGTTGCCTCCTGTGTTCTTTGGACATATCCTAGTCTTTAAGCACTTCTGAAGTTTCTGGAACAATAAACCTTCCAGTAAGGAAGTTTGGACCTTCCCTACTCCAGCACTAGAATCAGCCATTTCTTCAAAACGTCCTGCTTTTTTGTAGTAGAGAGTGGTGTTTAGGAACTCAACAGCTGGTGATCAGTGTGCTCATTGTCATTGGAATGTCATTGACCCCAGACTCCACCAGTTGATAAACCTAGGGAATGTATGTATGTGTGTGTACTTGCATGTATTCACACATATAAATTGCCCCATACATATAATTCTATTAAAAAATCTCAAGTTCATACTGATCTCTAGTTCTTATCAACACTGTAGGGTTCATTGCCCTTTTCCATATTTGTGACTTTCTTTTCTGACAGTCCATATTTACTTTGTTATAACACATTGAGAGTGTTTTCATTATGTTTGTAAAAAACAAACATACCTACTAACTAGAGGTCCATATTTGCCATTCTTTTTATCTTTATTTGGAGGCTACGTAGTTGAAATATAGTTTTGCTGTTTCCATGGGATTGTGAACAATATTTTGAATTTTGCCAGGTTCATTTTTTTCTCTTTGTATTGTGTTTTCAAGTCTGTTAATATAGATTTCATTGTTATTTTGGGGTCATTTACAGAACAAAGGCAAAACTGGGAGAAAAGGCCACTCAGAGTACTGTGCTCCTCCTCCAACCTTTCCAATCCCTTTTTATTCCTATTTCTCTTCCTTGGGTAACCAATCTCACTAGGTTTTGGTGTATCTTTTCTTGGTATTTCTTTTTGCAAAGATAACCAGACTCCTGTATATTATTCTTATTTCTTTTTTCAAGTACAAGGTGTAAAATCCCAAATGCTCCAGTGCTGCAAAATGTGTAACTTTTTGAGCCAACACTATGTCACAAGGAGAAAATACCACACCTGATATCATGAAGGGTCACAGTCAAAACAGGTATGCTAAAAAATTCTATAAAATGACCTTCAGGTTGTGTGCATAGGGTTTACAGGAAACAGATTAATTTCATGTTTAGACTTGGGTTTCTTTCCCAAGATATCTTATTGGGTGTATGCCAATATTGCAAAGTCCAAATAAATCCAAAATCTGAAACATAATTTCTGATTCCAAGCATTTTGGAAAAGGGATACTCATCCTGTGCTGTAAAAATTTTTGTTATCTTTGCTTTTTTTTTTTTTTTTAATTTAATGATTTATCTAGCCATTGTGCTGGTCAGTTACACGAGCTGCCAGCTGTACAGTAGTCCATTGTACCCGTGTGACATTCTTCACATTTACATCTCCTATATTATAGGCATTTTGGTAGTTTCCAATATTTTGCAATTCCAAAGCATTATTACAGTGAATAATCTTGTGCATTGTGTTAGTCAGCTTTTTGTAGCTGTGACATATACCTGAGAAAAGAAAGGAGAAAGGATTTATTTATTCATTTATTTATTTGTACTGGGGATTGAACCCAAGGGCTCTTAACTACTGAGCATCTCCAGTCTTTTTGGGGGGAGACAGGTTGAGTTATTTAGGTCTTCACTAAGTTGCTGAGGCTGGCTTTGAACTCTCCATCCTCTTGCCTCAGTTTCCCAGCTGCTGGGATTACAGGCATGCACCACCATGCCTGGGAGGAAAGATTCATTTAGTCTCACAGTTTCAGCTAGGCGTGGTGGCACATGCCTCTAATCCCAGTGGCTCAGGAGGCTGAGACAGGAGGATGGAGAGTTCATAGGCAGCCTCAGCAATTTAGCAAGATGCCCTATATCTAAATAAAATATTTTTAAAAAGGGTTGGGGATGTGGCTCAATGGTTAAGCGCCCCTGGGTTCAATCTCTTGTACTAATAAATAAATGAAAAATACATAAGCTCATAGTTTCAGAAGTTTCAGTCTATGGTCATCTGGCTCCAAGACAGAAATATCATGGCAGAAGGGGATGGTAGAGGACAGCTGCTCAGCCCAAGGCCCAAAGTAGAGAGTGAGGAAGGGGCCAGGGGGCGAGATGAACCCTCCCAGAGCCCACTTCTGGTGACCTACTTTCCCCATCTAGGTCTCACAGTGTTTCAACAGTAAAGGTTTTAGGGTATGTCTTAATAGTTGGTAGAGTCAGACCTCCTGGTTAGCTTCTCTTTTTCAGGTATTCCTAACTATTCTTACGTGTATTTATTCTGTGTGAATTTTAGTGCCAGTTTAGGCTCTAGGAAAAAAAAAATATTTTGACATTTTTGTTGAAATTGCATTCAATTCATAAATTAACATGGAGACAACTGACAGATTTATCATATTGAGTCATCTTTTCCAAGAACCAAAGATGACTGTTCAAATCTGCTTTTGTGTCTTTCAGGAGAATTTCGATGTTTTCTTCATACAGATTTTGAACATTTCCTACCAAATTTATGACTAAGTATTATCTTCTTCTTTGTTGCTATTGGAAATGGGCTTCTTGCACCTTATATCCCCTACCTGGTTGTTATGTCATTGAAGGCTGTTGATTTCTGTAGGTTAATCTTATGTCCTGTTACATTACCACATGTGTAATACAGAGTATATTCTGTCACATTCTACTCTATCATCTCACATAAAGAGAGTGTTGCTGTTCTATTTGAATTGATTTCTCTCCTTTTGGGGGCCTTGCGCGCTGGGCTAGAGCTCTACCCCGAGCTCTGGAGAGTCCAGGATGCTCCTGTAGCTCAGGCCGGGCCCAGAGTCACAGGGCCAGGTGAGGCTCAGCCCTTCCTTTGTGGCCGAGTTTACTAAAAAATTCTATAAAATGACCTTCATGTTATGTGTATAGGTCGTACATGAAACAGGTTAATTTGGGGAAGAGATGGGGTGCTCTGGGCTACTCATTGCACTCCCGCGTTGACTAGCTGTGTCCTGGCCCCAAGCTTTGGTGGTCCCAAGCGGTGTGAGGGGAAAGCACCTATTGCTCTCCAGGCCAGGGGTCCTGCAGGCGCCCCCACCAGGCAGGGCCCTGGGAAGGGCGACCCCGGGCGGAGCTCCCCCCAGGCCACCTCTCTGGGGTCCCCTCCAGACCGGTGCCCGGGTGCGTGATCCCCGTCCAGGCCTGCACCCAGCGGTCCGGGGCGGTCCCAGGCCCGCGCTGCGCTGGGNGCGCCGCAGGGAACGCGGGCACCAGGGCGCCCGCTGGCGCCGCCTGCCGCGCGGGACCGGCACTGCACCGTTAGAGCACCGCAGATCCCGCCCCGTCGGTACCGGTACCGAGTCCTCCTCCTTTAACCAGCACCTTAGTCTTTGTGGGATCTTTAGAATTCCTTTGGGCTCCAGAGTACAGATCCAGGGCTCCAGGGATCTGGGGAACTGAAATGTCTCTGGCTGCGTTCAGCTCTCAGCCTGGGGGCTGAGTGAGAAAGCAGGTTGGTGGGAGGACAGAGGATAAAGGGAAAGGAAAACGAATGCTTTAGAATGAAGTTTTAATCTAATGAACTTTAGATGGAAATGTTAAAGGGTGAATTTTTAAAGGTTGAGATCATAATTCTCACACAAATGGAAAATAAACATGTCAAAGATTTCATTTACTCATTGATTAAGGAAGGAGCCAGTAAGATGTAAAAACTGGTTCAAAGGTGAATCCAAGGATCAGATACACATTTGGGCACTCAGAAATGTGAAAACGAAGTTGTCAGTAGGTACCAATCTGGTGAGTATCCACGAGGTAACAAGTGCACCCTCACTGTGCAAAATTTACTTGCATCTCCATGGAGATGAATCATTTATGTCACTGTCAGTTTCCTACAACACAGAGTTGTCAAGTGGCTCAGAGACAGGAAAAGTACAGACCCTTCAATAATCAGATAACCCCTGGAAAGGGCCTCTAGACAACCTCTTGTTAAATCAAACATTTTACAGTTGCTAAGTAGAAGATCTGCAATTCACACCAGATCTATGCATCTCTGTGAGTTCCAGCTCCTTTGTCTGTGCCAAGCAGTCCTTGGACAGTGAAGAGTGTTTTTCAGCAATGGGTGGTATTGACCACTTACTCTTCCATTTAATTAAAAAAGTCCTTGGCCTCAGGCATTTCCTTTGGACCCTGCAGCAACCTTGTGAAAGATTCCAAAACCTCCACCCATCATTTGTTGTGTTGAGGGAGTTTTCTCCTCTGTGCTGGTGTTCTTGGAAGTCTTGAAGGGCTTAGAGCCTGGTCCCAGCCCTGGGGAAATGGCAGGAGAGTCACAAGACCCCCCGCCCCCCCTGGGTTCTGGAGTGGGTGAAGAGACTGCTGGGGCCCAGGCTCTGGTCAGTTCTTTGCTGTTTGGGGACGCTGGTACAGCCAGATGATACCTTCGTCATGTAGGCGCTTCCAGACAGCTCTCTCTAACTTGAAGTCATGGTTTATGTAAAAGACCACTCGTTTCCATGATTTGTCATAGTAGTGATCAGAGAAACGCTCGTGGCCCTCGGTGATGAAGCCATAGGCACTCACCTAGGTAAAGGTGGGAGGAGAAATAGGATCTGTGGTGGCTGTCACCCAGGCTTCTTCTCGTGGGCTGACTCTGTGGCGGGGTTATCCTGGTTCTCTGTCTGGGGGCCTGGGTGCAGGTGCTTTGGATGCACACATACAGTCGTGCTCGCTGTCCGTCCTGGACAGAGGTGTGCACCCGGACCGGCCCCTGTCCTGTGCTGAGCAGGCCTAGAACTAGCCCAGAGCTATTCTCCAGTTACTCCTGTTCCTGAAGTGGAGCCTTACCTTGTCACAGAGGTGCAGGGCAGTGAGCAGCAGGAGGGCACCGGTGGTGGGGCGGTATATTCTCCAGTGGGAACCGTCCAGGGTCTTCGACCTCAGAAACCTGTAAAATACCCCAGATCCCCAACTGTCAGGAGGCTGCACGGACGAGAAGCCCCTTCGCGGAGTCTCTGCTCTCACCTGTTCTTCATGTACCGGAGAAAGTCTGGATGCAGCAATAGGTATCTGTCCAATTGCAAGGCTTCCTGGAAAGCTTCCTGGGGCCTGTGCCTGTGGTCAGGGATGATCGTTCAGGCTCGGTTACTGGCTCAGTGGGGGCCAAGTCAGGGTCACGGACATGGCTGGTGCCCATCTCCAGGTAGCAGCCAAGGCTGTCCCCACCTGCCCACCGCTTTGTAGCCATTCACCTCATGGTTCAGCCTGGGAGGGGGGTGGTGAGGGGCAGGAGGAGGGAAGTGGGTACCTGAACCAGAAGAGGCTCTTTCTCTGCAGGGTCTGGTTCAGGAGCAGGGCTTCCAGCCACTCGTAGTCCCGGGTGCCCTCTAGGAAGTGCAGATAGCGGATGTCCTAGAGAGCAAGGACAGCGAGATCCTGGGGTGCTGCTTGAGGACCATGGGCTGGGCAGCCTGGCTTTCACACCAGAGTGCCCTCTTGCTCTCTGCTGACCTGGTGTGGATGTCCTCTCTGCCCTTGTCCTTCATGTGAACAGAACCAGAACCAACCGCAGACTCTGTCCAGACCCGCGACGCTCATCTCCCCTCTCACCCACGTGTCCCCTATCCAGAGTCTGTGGCCAGGCCAATTCCTTCCCTCTGCTCACCTCCCCTCCAGGCACATGCCGGAAACCCCGACTGCCCAGTATGAGAAGGGACTGGGTCAGGGAGAAGGCGGTGAAGCCGTAGAAGGATGTGCGGGTCCCCACATCCTGTTCATAGCCTTTAATGACAGCTCCACTCAATCTGTACAGAAAGACGAAATGAGAAAGCACTGTGAGCAGAGAGGGAGACGCACGCAGTTGGTGTGGGAGGACGGGGGCCCAGGAGAGGGAGAAGTCGGGGAGGCAGTGGCTATATACTGGAGAGCCCCGGGTTCCACCTGGTCCAGCAGAGGCATGGGACACCCTGTCAGGTCCCTCGGAGCAGCCCATGTCTGCAGGAGAGGGCTGGCCAGGGGAGGCGGGGTGGGACGCCTTACCGGAACACATAGTCATGGCTGTCTATCTCCTGGCCCACGTGGGAGTTGTTCAGGATGCCCCCGTTGCCCACCACGGCACAAGTGACGCACCGCGTGCTCCCGGGGGGGAGGCCGGCCAGGAGCAGCTGCTGCTGGGGCACCGGAGGGAACCTTGACACCACCTTCTGCACCACTGGCACGAGGAGGGGTGCCTTCAGAGCCCGGTCCTCCCAGGTCTGCTGGCCCCAGCCTCCCTCGGGGTGAGGACTTACACGAGTAGTTGAGCTCCATGAAGCCAAAGGGCGGTGCAAAGTGCTCCAGGCGGTTCCACTCGCTCTGGTTGAAGTGCCTGGAGTCCAGGAAGAGAGTGAGGTTGGGCAGAAAGAGGTTCTGGAGCCACGATGAATTGGCGGCTCTGGTCTTCAGAGAGTCAGGGCAGGTCTGTGTGCAGCAGGACACGGAGGTCAGGAAGAAGAGGCTGGGGAGGGCCTCTTCCAGTCCCAGGCTCTGCTGACCTTCCTCTCCCTTGTCTGGGCCCACTGGGGTCCTGAGGGGACCTAGGGAATGCGCATTCTCTGCCCTCAAGGCAGAGGCACCTTCGTGAGTGGGAGAGGAATCGTGTGGCCTGTGTCCAGTGTGCTGTGGTGCCAGGGTTCAACTCCGTGTGAGAGCAGACACATCTGAATGCTGCCCCCTGTCCCGGGGCGTGGGAGGATAGCGGTGGGGGTGGCTGAAGGGGAGTGAAGGCTTTAGAGGCAGCTTGGCTGGGAAGACCAGGCAGAGGGTGAGACTTGGTGCTGTCTCACCTCCTGCCTGACGACCCTCCAGCCGCCTTCAGGACCTGCCGGGAGGGCCCTTCCTCACTCACACCTTCTGGTGCCGGGGGAGCAGGACTCTGGGGCCTGCTGTCCCTCCTCCCCCATGTTGGCTGTCATAGGAGGGAGGGGTATGTCGAGAGCAGGAGGTGGGCAAGGCGAAGCCGGTGGGTGCTGCCCAGCAGGGGCTCCAGAGCGGGAGCCCGGGGCTGGGACTCACCGCCTGCAGGCTCCCCCTGTCCAGGCTGTATTTTTCCTCAAAATCCCACCGAGGCTCAGACTTGAAGTTGGCGGCCTTCAGTCTCTGGCTTCTTGGCATGGTGGGGCTTGGGGAAGGGGCAGGCGGGGCAGCCAGGGTGGGCTTCTTCTTGGCCTGGACAGCTGCTGTCGTCCTCGCCCTTGATCCTGTGGTCACGCTCGGTCTCCTCATCGCCCTCGGTGTCGTCGTCACCCTCCGTCTCGTGGTTGCTCTCAGTCTCATCGACGGCCTTGGTCTCGGTCTCGTGGTGGCTCTTGGTCTCGTCCTCGTTGGTGCTGCTCCTGTGGTGGTCAACTTTTCCTCCCTGATTCCTGGACTGAGCCTCTGGGCTCGAGTTGCCACTTTGCTCTGGGGCTTCACTGTCCTTGCCGAGGTCAGCTTCCCCTTCTGGGCCTCTCTTCCTCCAGCTGTCTTCTTGTCCTCACTTTGCAGTGCTAGTGCCTCTGTCCTGGTAGAGGCCCGGTCCTTGTCCTGACCTCTTGGTGGCAGTGTGTCCACCTTGGCTGTCTCTTCTTCCTGGCTTGTAGGTGAGGCTGTGCCAGGTGCCTGGTGGGCCTCTGTCCTCCTGCTTTCTGTGGCGCTGCGGGGTATGGGCCGGGGGTGTGTGTCTGGGGCACGGGTCTCCTTCGCTGACTTTGCAGGGGTGCTCGTCCTCCATCCCATGATGGTCTTTTGTATCAAATCCCGAAACCTTTGTTCAGTGCTCTGTATATACTGATACCTGTGGAAGAGAGAACTTTTAGCAAAGAGTAGAAATAGTTCAGAAGCATGACTAGTGATAACGATTGTGCCTCAGGCCGACTTCAAACTAGTCTCCACAGGAGATGAAGGGGATGGTGTGGTCATCCACAGAAATCACACTGTGCGCTTTGGCAGTGCACCTGGAGACTTAACTGTGGTCAGGAGAGAGACCTTGGCAACAGCAAGCTTTGGGGTGCTGGCCAGATGCCGAGACGGGAAGTGCTCCCAGGCTGGACCACCCTTCCTGCACCTACACCTGGGCCCCAGAGAAGACTGCCATTCTGGCTATGAGTTGCAAGAATGGAATGGTTCTGTCACCTAATATTTGTGTCATTTGATTAACTTCCTTTTTAAAAAATGAAGCACAGGTAAATAAGTTACATAACATCACTCACAAGGAAGTGGGAGAGGCACATCACGTACAGACCAGAGCTGCCAGCCTTCACGTCTTCTTTCTTTCTTTAGAGATGCTGGGGTGGAACCCAGGGTCTTATGCATGCCAGGGGAAGCGCTCTGCTCCATCCCCAACCTGAACCCCAGCCCAACTTTGAAAGGTTTGCCTTACAGACTAACTTCAAATATTACCGAGAGCCAAACCCTTAAAAACAAACTTTTGCTTGTTGGCATCATTAGGGAAAAAAAATATTTTCTCAATACGTATTTGTCAAAAGCCCACTCTTCATGCCACATCTCACATTAGATGTTGGCGATTGCAGGTGGAAGGCCTGTCCCAGCTGTGAGCAAGAGAAAGCCTAGTAAGAGCCAGGTAGGAGACACCTGCCTGGGTGTGGGGGCTGATGGAGCCCTTGGGAAGGCTGCCCCAGGGAGCATGGAACTGCTGGTTGGCTGCTACAGGGCAGAGTGGGGGCAGGGATGGAGAGCCATTGGCGTGGTGTGTGGGATCCTGGATTTGGAATTTGCCATTTGTCCACTTGTGCAGGAGGAGCTATCGAAGACTTCCAGATGGGAGGTAGAGAGGGTCCTGAAGGAGGACGGTGCAATCTGAGTTCCATTCCAAAGGCCGTTTCTGGTGGTGGGGGCTAGCGTTGTGGCTCAGTGGTAGAGCACTTGCCTAGCACGTGTGAAGCACTGGGTTCAATCCTCAGCACCGCTTATAAATAAATGAATAAGCTGGGTGCAGTCGCACATGCCTATAATCCCAGTGGCTCAGGAGGCTGAGGAAGGAGGATCAAGAGTTCAAAGCCAGGGCTGGGGATGTGGCTCAAGCAGTAACACACTCGCCTGGCATGCATGGGGCACTGGGTTCGATCCTCAGCATTACATAAAAATAAAATAAAGATGTTGTATTCACCGAAAACTGAAAAATAAATATTAAAAAATTTTCTCTCTCTCTCTCTCTCTTTAAAAAAAAAAAAAGTTCAAAGCCAGCCTCAGCAACTTAGCAAGGCATTAAGCAAGTGAGACCCTGTCCCTAAATAAAGTACAAAATGGGGCTGGGGCTGGGGCTCAGTGGTTGTGTGCCCCTGAGTTCAATCCCTGGTACCCTTATCCCAAAAAATAATAAAATAAAGGTCCATCAACAACTAAAAACATGTATTAAATAATTTTAAAAAATAAAAAAGGAAGACATATTCAGGATGCCTGGTCTGACTTCTGGCATGCAAGGGTTTAGCTCCAGGAATCATGTTTCCTTTCTCTTTTTTGACTTCTACGTGAGACTGTGAGAGGTGTCAGCCACTTACATGTAACTTGGTTCAGGTGTCCTGGGAGAAACCTGAGTCTCTGACTTGAGGGGCCCCTGCACGACCCAGATGTTTGCCAGGGTTCCTGGGAGCCTTGGGAAGAACCTTCCTCCTATGGATCCTGGCCACGGCCCAGGAGGATTTCCAGGTCCTCAGTTCCTGCTGCTGTGCTCTGTGGCTGACTTTCAGGCCTCCCCACTAATCCTGGTCACATATGTCCCAAGCTCCCTCCTCCTGCTGGAAGTGTTCTTCTGAGCTACGTTTTGTTAACAGACTTACCAAGGCTACCTGGAGGAAGAAAGGAGGAGCATGAAGCCTGCAGCCCCGCAGGCCCGAGCAAGGGTGTGAACACTTGGTTTATTAGCTCATAAGACAGGAGAACTCTCCCGAACTTCCTGGACTCTTGGTTTTCCTATCTGTAAAAATGCGCTGCTGGGAAAAGGCTTTGGGGAGCATGAACTGACAACATGTAAAGGCACCTGGCAGAGGATGCAGCCCAACAGATACAAGTTCCCTCCCTTCTTCCCCTCAGGAGATTCAAGGTCAGGTTTGTAGTGGGTCCCAGTTCAGCAAGCACAGCTAGGAGTTTGCTTGCCTGGTCTCCGGTTCCTCAACTCCCCCACCCAGTCCAACAGTTATGCATTCATTGTTTGATTCAGCAGATATTTATTGAGCACTGCACAAGCTACTGGGGCCTCAGCGATGAGCTCAGCTAAACCCAACCTTCCCCATGGAGCCTGAGATATAAAGGGGAATGACAGATAGTCACACAAATAAGTATCAAATTGTAATTAGGAGCTGTGCTAGGAGAGCCGGGAACAAGGGGCGTGCCCTGGACCTCGATGGACTCCAGCTCTACTTCCTGCAATAAGGTTGATGCTGAAGCCAAACAGGTGTTGATTCTGTCACATTTTGAGGTGCCTGTGTGTTCAGGGAAATGCCATCTCTCAATGCCATCTTTTATTCTGTTACAAACTCTTTGAGGAGGCAGAAGTCACCCTGGCAGCCCTCACATCATGCTGTCACAGTGCCACATCATGCCACATCAGGGCTTATGAAAGGCCTTCTGAACCCAAAAGGAAGTGGATTTAAACAAAAGCATAATAGAATATGAAATATGTACACAGGACACGAGAGAACTCTCACTCAGCAAGCTTTTACCGAATGTCTGTTCTGTGCAAAATGCTGTGTAGTTACCAGGAGCACAGACCAAATAAGGCATGGACCTTGGACCCATGAAATGTCCACTAATTGTTATCAGAGGCAGAAGACAAAGGCATCCTTATTCTTGGAGAAATACAGGGCTAGTTCCAGACAACAGGTGAGGCAAGCAGATTACCTTAGCTAAACCTTTCCTCCCAAGGCCTCCCTCCAGGCCAGCCAGCCCTCCTGGGCTCCCTGCCGGCCTTTCTCAGCCAGGAAGATTCCCCTTTGCCTTTGTCTGGTCTTCCTGGAGGGATACTCTGGGTCCTGACTTTGAAACTGAACTGGGGCCTAAATCCCTTCAGGGTGCCATCAAAGGCGGGCCTGGTGTCCTCACTCCAGGGGTCCTGCCTCCTTGGCACCCCTGCACTTTGAATATGCCCCTGTAGAAGGTGCCTCTTCCTTTGTTGTGTGGCCCAGAGGAGTCTTTCAAATGTTGGGTAGTTCAGACCAGGAGGGAGAGGCCCTGGGGCAGGGTTGATGGAAAGGCTAATAGGCTTCAGCCCCGATTCTTTTTCATTTCTCATTTTCTGGCCCTGGGTTCAATCCCCAGCACAAAAAAAAAAAAAAAAAAAAAAAAAAAAAAAAAA
>NW_025999895.1:4635385-4697107 GCF_001458135.2 Marmota marmota marmota | reverse complement strand
AAAAAAAAAAAAAAAAAGAAAGAAAGAAAGAAAGAAAGAAAGAAAAGAAAGAAAGGAAAAGAAAAGCAAAAATGGGGCTGGAGTTGTGGCTCAGTGGTAGAGCACTTGCCTGGCATGTGTGAGGTCCTGGGTTCAATCCTCAGCACCACATAAAAATAAATAAAAGCTGCATTTACAACTAAAAACTATATTAAAAAAAAAAGAAAGAAAAGCAAAAGGGAAACTTATTCCAAGGTAAGTGTCTCAAGGAATCAAGAGCAAGAAGTGGGGGCGGGGGTTGTGGCTCAGAGCACCCGCCTGGCACATTCGAAGCCCTGGGTTCTGTCCTCATCACCACATGAAAATAAACAAAGGTTTTTTTTTTTTTTTTTTTTTTTAAATAAAAAGCAATAAGTGGTTGCTCCCCCAGGAAGCCTGGAACCCGAGTCTCCCTCTGGCTGTGTTCTCACTTCTGCCCCCTCTGCGTTGGTTTCTCTCTCTGTCCAGCGAGTCAGCGCTGAGTCTCCTCTCTCCAGCCCACATCATGGATGAATGTAGCAGCCACCTGGTAACCCCCGTCCTAGGGGCTTGACTCTTTGCTCCCAGATTTTCAATCTTGGTAGAAGGATTTGGGTTCCATTTCCTACCCAGTGGTCTGGGTCACACAGTATGTGACATCCTAGGGTCCACCCTCTGCACAAGAGGATGACCATTTCAAGAGGAAGAGGGGGTTATAGGTTGGGCAGACACCCCCGAAGTATCCATTATGAAAGAATACCCCTCAGGACACCCCGGAAGACCCAGCTGGTCAGGCTGTGTCCTTGGTGACTCACTCGGTGGATGGAGTGGGAGGGTGGAGAGCTGCCAGGATGGAGCTGACACTCACCCACTGTCTGGGCTCTGTCAGTTCAGCACAAGCTCCAGCCCCAGCTGTTGGCTTGGTTCATCAGGCGGCTCTGGCAACCAGTGAGGCCCCTTGGTGGATTCACCCTAACCCTGCAGCTTACTCCTCCCCTAGAGGTCTCGGAGAGTTTTTTCTCCCAAACTCTTAGCACCCTGCTTGAGGAACTCTGGTGAATAACGTTTTCCCAGCCTGCACATTTTCCTGGATGTTGCTGTCTGGCCAAGGGCACCAATAGGCAGCGGCTGGGGAGAGGATGAGGCGGGTGGTCTTCCACTGTGCAGCACGGATAGCCGGCCCTCTGCACAGTGGTCACACGGCCCCTGAAGACATACAGCGTCCCTCTCTAGAATCGGTCTGGAGGCAGGAGTGGCCTAGTGACGCCCAGAAAAGACAGTTCTGTTTGCAAACGCTCCGGTTGCTTGAAAACTCGTTGACATTGTACAGGAAGTCGCAGCAGTAATCCAGGGAGTGACATAATTATGTGATTTAAGATTCAATTTTCAATAATTAAACACACCTATGATTGTTAGGTTCACAGGTGTTTATACAAGCATTTCCTTATTGTTACACGTGGATTTACTGAATGCTAAAGTGGTGTGAAGAAGCTGAGTATCCTGTTTTCATTTGTTCAGATCCTGAGCCATGGGTAAGGCTGGGGCAGGAGAGCACTTTTCTATTAAGGGCATCTAGTCCGGAAGGACAGGGGAAATAATTATGGACCACACTTAAGAAAAAAAATTCATAATTCTGATCTACCGGGGAGGTAAGAAAAAAAATATTGCATTTAATTATCAAGAGGCTCACACAGCTCTATTTGATAAAAGTAGCACATAGAAGAATGTTTCACTGCAATCTCCTCTCTATTGGTAAAAACATCCCCACGGGGAGGCTGGAGGCAAAGAAATGGCAACAGGTTCAAAGTTCATTTATGCCTGAAGTCATAAAGCAACCTGGTAACCAAGCAAGGTTTTCCTAGATTACAGCCTACAGACAATGCAGGACGGGATCCGAGGCTGTGCCAGAGGCTGTCTGAACTGAAGTTTGAGAATACTACCCCGGTCAGTGGTCACCTGTAATGGCGGCAGGAGTGGATTACTTCTGGAGCATAGGAAAGTGGTCAAAAGACTTGTGATTTCCACAGTAGTTTTGTACCTGGGCTCCCGAGCTGTGGTTCGGAGACTGGGAGGGGTCCCAGTCAGCTGTCTGCCATGTCTGTCGTCATGAGTGGCCAGTCACACAAACGGGCGTCCCCTCACGTCCTTGAGTCCTGGGCTCTCTAGGCAGTCCTGGTCATCAGCTCTGCCTCTCTGTCCCTCCCTGTGATGCCAGTTCCAGCTGTTTCTCCTGGAAGGGAGGCAGACCCGCCTTGGCCGCTCCTGGGTCACCTGACTCCTGCTGTCCAGCCCTGTTCCAGGGGCTGCTCCCACCCCCCTCTCTTAGCCAGACCTGTGGGTTCCAAGACTCCCCTGTGTCCACGTAGCTGTCCCAGTCCCCCCTGGAGTTTGGTAGCTCTTTGGGGTCTCCTTTCCTATCTGAAATGAAAACAGCTGCTCTGCTTTGCTTTTCCAAGTGGCAAGTGTATTTTCCCTGGGAAATCCTGAAAAGTTTTAGATGATTTAAAGGTTTTGAATGATTTTTCAGTGGGCCGCTTCAATGGCTAAAAGCTGTACAACTGCCTAAATTACCTTTGTGGGTTGAAACATTTGCTGGAAATCCGTGTTTTGTTATTCTGAGTGTTCTTTTTCAGGTCAGAGCTCGTTCATTTGGAGAGTTACTAAGGGGATGATGTATCAGGGGAAGAGGAAACATTCAGAGGAAACCTTTTTAAAAATAAAAATTGTTTTAGTTGTAGTGGACACAATACCTTTTATTTTTTGTGGTGCTGAGGATCTAACCCAGTGCCTCGCGCATGCTAGGCGAGTGCTCTACAGCTGAGCCACAACCCCAGCCCCCCAGAGGAAACTTTTGTTTGCTTTGAACCCTTCAATTACAGTAGGGGAGATACTAATGGGGACAGAAGAGGAAGAAAAGAAAAAAATTCAGAGGAAAAAATGAGGAAGCAATTCCCGAAGCACACCCTGCCTAGGGCTCCTCAGGCACTCTCTGGGATGCCTGTCTCCTCAATGGACTCACTGGGCCAGAATGACAGTGTGTTGATTTAAAAGTTGGATGTCCTCTCTCCATAAAACACACCTCCTGTCCACAGGCAGGGCTCGCCCCTGACTCCCAGGCCTGAATATTGTGAGAGTTTAGGAGAAGATGCAGAGTAGGGGTGGTGGTGGGCAGGACCAAGCCATCCAGGGAGGAGGTGTTTTAAACAACAATGGCAAGAGTCACAGACACAGGGTCTTCAGTACATGGTGCTAGGAAAGCTGGATATCCACACAGAGAAGAACGAAACGCGACCCTCGTCCCTTCCAACTGACAGCGGATCAAAGATGCTGGGGAAGTAGCCAGTGGCACAACTCCTGCCTAACGTGCCTCAGGCCCTGGGAGCCACCCCCAGCACAGGGGAATAGGGGAAAGGATCAAAGACCTAAAGGTAAAACCTGAAGCTGCTGGAAGAAAACATATGGGACATGTTTTAAGACATTGTTCTGGGCGATTAATTTTTTGGATAAGACCCCAAAGGTACAGATGACGAAGACACAGACAGACAAGTGGCATTATATCAAACTTAATATGGGGCTGGGGCTGAGGCTCAGTGGCAGAGCGCTTCCTAGCATGAACAAAGCACTTCGTTTGACTCTCAGCACCACATATAGATAAATGAATAAAATAAAAGGTTCATCAACATCTAAAAAAAATTAAAATATGCTCTGCACACAAAGGAAACCATCAGTGGAGCGCAGGATGACATACAGAATGGGAGGAAATACTGGAAACTATCCATCTGACAAGGGATTAACATCCACAGAAGAAGACAAGGTACTCAAACGGCAGCAAAAAACTTGAATCATCACGTGAAAATAGCAAATGATCTGAACAGACATTTCTCAAAAGAAGGTACACAAACGGCCAAATATGTGAAAAATTGCTGAATGCCACTGATGATGAGGAATGCAAACAAAACAGAGGTGATCTCAGCCCAGTTTGAATGGCTATAATAAAAAAGGCAAAAGATCACCGCCAGCAGCGTGGATGGATTCCCCTTTACAGAGAACCGTCTGAAGGCTCCTCAGCCAACTAAAAGTACCACACCATAGAATCCAGCCCAAGGAACTGAGATCTGTGCGATCAGAGACCTGCGCTCCACGTTCACTGCAGCTGTATTCACAAGAGTCAAGGCATGGAATCGGCCAAGTTTTCTCCATTGGTGGATGAGGGGGTGAGCAAAGGTGGTGTGTGTAACAATGAGAGGTTGGCCAGCCGAAAAATGGGGGTCTGCCATTTGTGGCAACATGGGTGGGACTGGAGGGTGTTAGGTAAGTGAAATAAGCCAGGCACAGAAGACACACATGTTCTCACCACGGGAAGCTTCAGAAGCTGATTTCATAGAGTAGAGAACAGAATAGTGCTCAGTAGTGGAAGGAAGCATGGCCAGAGAGGAGATGGACACCAAAATGCCACTAGATGGGAGGAGTAAGGAGGAGGAGGAGTGAGTTCCAGTGTCCACAGCATGGGACAACTGGTCTGCAATGACATATATTTTGTAAAGGGCTCGAAGAGAGCTGTTTGAAGTTTCCAACACAAAAACGTGATACATCCTGCCTGGCCAGGTGCTGGGGGCAAGTCACCAAACCCTTTGAGCCTCCATTTCTTTATGTATTAAATGGGATTCTTAATACCTGTCTCATAAAACTTACGATCCAATGTATAGAAGGCACTTTATTTTCCTTTCTTTTTTTCTTTCCACATTTTTTAATGGTGCCTTATGGACGTGCAAAATGATGTGATTTGTTGTCACAGATCCATGCATATCCATATATGCACACAGGATAACAGTATGATTTGGACTTTTATTACCATGCCGTACCAAGGTAGGCTGGTCAAACTTGGACAATTGTCAGTGCTGGAATGACACAGTGACAGATGCCCAATCAGCTTCCCTTTGGGTCACCATGTCCAGAGAGGACACTTGAAAGGGATAATCAGCCCAAGGCTGGGGGTAAACAATATGTCATTGACAGCACTTAACCACTTCAAGTTGAGAGGTCAGAGGACAGCAGGTCAGCCATGTTATTCAGAAACGTGGGGTCAGTGCCAAAAGAAACATCAGAATAGTGGAGTAGTAGCCTTGGGGATCAGGGTCCCGGGGTGGGGAGGACACTGAGGTCTGCCCTGTGGGAGGTAGGCCTCAGCATGGTAGCGTTGGTCTTTAGAACTGTGCACGTCTTGTAAACAAACATTAAATATTGAGGAGAGGGGCTGGGGTTGTGGTTCAGCGGTAGAGTGTTCGTCTAGCACATGCGAGGCCCTGGGTTCGACCCTTAGCACCACATTAAAAAAAAATGAATGAATAAATAAAGGTATTAAAAAAAAGTTCAAAAAAATATTGAGGAGAAAAACTGAAAACAAAATGAGACATTGAAAATCCCATGAGAATTAGAAAGCCCCAGGCAATGTTTATTTGGCAAATATTTTCTTAAATGACTGGCCATATGCCCAGCATAGGATGTCTGTTAGGGACCAACAGCTGGGTCACCCATCTTAGAAACTCAGCCTACCAGGGAGATGGACATGAATATCCACAGCTGCAACAGGTGTCACAGGCATGACAGCCTCAGTCACATGTGTGGGGGCGGTGAGTCGACTCAGGAAGACAGCTGTGTCTGGGAGGCCTCTGAAATGGGAAGTGACACCTAAATTGAGCCTTTTTTCTCCTGAGTCTTCAGAAGTCAGGGAGGAAATGTGTGCTCACTGAGACACAGGGGTGTCGATCTCCTATAACCCCATCCTCTGCAAGAACGCACTGTTAGTCCCGCAGGCGTGAGCTGCCAGGTCCCTGTCCGGTGCAGTTGTCTAGTGTTCTGGAATGTTATTTAACTATTTTCCTCCCTGCACCCGCTCACCTCCCCTAGCAGTTAAGAGTCTGTTTCATGTTCAAAATTTGGTGAAACAAGGCCCGGGGTTGTGGCTCAGCAGTAGAGCGCTCACCTAGCCTGTGTGAGGCCCTGGGTTCCATCCTCAGCACCACATACAAATAAATTTTTTTAAAAAATTTAAAAATTGGTGAAATACATAAAATGTCTTGGAGAAGTTAGGAGGGAGGAGGGCTTACTACTTCCCACTGCCTTGTCCCTTCCCTGGAAAGATGTGCTCTGGTTGGGGGAGGGGGGAGAGAAGGAGAGGGACCTGTGTTCAGGGGATCAGAGGCCACTCTCCCCTGCGGCAGTGATCTGGGGGTCTGACACTTCCCCAGAAAGGAAATGGTTGTGTGCAGAGCCTTGGGGGATGGGACCACAGACAGTCCAAGCCAGGTGGACCTGGGGGAGCCCAGGGACAGGCGCAGTGCTGCTTGGCAGCAGCTCCACCAGGGGCTAAGAGTCTGCTGCCCTCACCGCTTCAGGTCCTGGAGCCCTTGGCAACATCCTGGGATGGGTCAGAGGGGGAAGAACGCTGAGGTTAAGTTCTCCTGCAGCCTGGAGAGGTCCAGAATTGGAAATCAGGAGGTCACAGAAAATAAGGTTGTGTTTCTTTCTTTCTTTTTTTTTTTTTTTAAGAGAGAGAGAGAGAATTTTAATATTTTTTAGTTTTTGGAGGACACAACATCTTTGTGTGTGGTGCTGAGGATGGAACCTGGGCCGCACGCATGTCAGGCGAGTGCGCAACCGCTTGAGCCGTATCCCCAGCCCCAAGGTTGTGTTTCTTATTCCAAAACAAAATAAAATGGAAAGCAGACTCCATAGATGTGTTTTTAAAGCTTACTGTCAATTATCCTCTCTAACATATTTATACCAGGCAGCAGAGGGTGGCTTGAGATCACATCTGCACATCAGCCTGCAAAACCTAGCCTGGAACCAACACCTTCACAGTTTGATGCACTTGACCTTGTCCTAAGAAGATGTGAGAGGAGGCCCGTAACCTTGGTCTGAGGTCACAGAGCTGCTCTAAGTCCCTCTTCTTCACCCCTTCCTCCATCCTCCTTGTGGCCTAGTCCTGCAGATCTGGCACTCTCGGCTCGCTCTTCCTGTCTGTACCGTCCCTGCTCAGGTATCCTGAACTCTGACCCCGTAACTGTCCCCCATCATCCAGGACATCCAGTGGCAGAGTAACCTGCATCGAGCACAGACTTGAGCAAGTCATCCCGAGCTCTTAAAGTTCTATAGCATAGAATAACGTCTGAAAATACTTTGGCTGCTATTTAAGGGCATGAGTTTATTCTTTCATCAACAAGCATTTATCTATGCTCCTGTGCTGTGTTCAGGACATGCTCAAAATGCCGAGGAAATAGAGACAAATAAGAGGCTGCCCACAAGAAATGCGTGCTCTGGTGGGAGACGAAACAAAACTCTGGGTTTGTTGAACCTGAGGAGCTGAAGGGCAGAGCCTGGTGTTGGGGCTGAGAGTCTGGACGGCAGCCAGCTTGCCTGGGATGCACTTGTGACCAGACTGTCCTGGGCACGTTATCTTCTCTGTAACAGGGAGTGGTGGTGATGATGTATCTACCTAAGAAGCCTAATATGCAGCAGCCGCCGAGACCAGGCCTGGCACACTGCAAGGGCCACACCGGTGCTGGTTGATCAGCCACCGACGACTCCCTCCTGAGCATTCTGGGCCACCGCTCACACTGTTCCCTTGGTTTGCATCATCCCTGATGGCTGAAATGTCACACAGTCATTAGGCTTCTCCGTGACATTCTCACTCCGACTCCCCCTTGGACGTGGTCCTCCCTGTCTGCTTCGTGGCACTTGTCACATGTCCTGCCTGCTGCCTACTTTGTATGTCTCTCGTTTTCTTTAGACTTTGCATCTCTTGAGAGTCAACACACAAGGGAAATAGTGGAAGAATGGCATTTGGAGCCAAAGTCCCCTAAGTTCAAGTATCTGTTTTGCTATTTTCTGGTTGGGTGGAATCAGTGTTAACCTTTTTGAGCCTCATATTTGAGATCTTTCAGAAAGAATAAATACCCTGATGTTGGCTGTCTACCAAGGAGTACACAGACAGCTCCCGGGTAGAGGTGCTCTGGAAACATCTCCAGTTCTGAAATGTTAATGATGTGTCATGAAAGTGGTTGTCGCCACCTTGATTTCGACCCTCATAAATTAAGGTAAGCTTTTTAAAACTCCCTTTTATGTCTGTTTTTTTTTTTTTTTTTTGGTTCTGGGAATTGGATCCAGGGGCACTCTACCACTGAGCCACATCCCCAGCCATTTTTAATAAGTTTTATTTTTAGAGAGGACCTCATTAAGTTGCCAAGGTTGGCCTTGAACCTGTGATCCTCCTGCCCCAGCCTCCTGAGTATCTGGGGTCACAGGTGTGTGCCATTGTGCCTGGATTATGTCTGGTTTTACTGTTACCCTCTTCCCAGAAGCACTGTGGGACCAAGACTGAGGAGGGTGGACCATGGCCAGTCTCTAAGGTGCAAAGCTTGTGGTCACGTTCTGTCTCTTCCACTCTGCTTCCTGTGCCTTTGACATGCCTCTCAACGTTCCCTTTCTTCCTGCTCCCAGATTCTCTTCACTTTGAGATTCAGTGGTTAGTCTCCCCCTGTTGGACTTTGTGTCAGGGTCATTTGCTTGGGAACTCTCTCTGTATCCCACCCTAGGTTGCCACTGCTGGTCAGGCCAAGATGGCACCCACTCCACCTTCCCACCCACCCAGTTCACCTCTGACAGACTAACGGCCTTCACATACCAGTCTCATGAGGCCACCACTGCCCGCATGCCCCGTGCAGCAAGCCTCTGTCCCCACCCTGCTGCAGGGCCAGCCCTTCACTGCTCTGGGGCCAGTTTGCTATGGCTCGTCAAGGCCAGAGGACTCGTTTTAGGATTTCCTCACCCACCCACACGCCTTTCCCCAGTCCCTCATCTGAGCCCTGCTCGTCTCAAGTGCCACATCCTCTGAGAATCCTTCAACAGAGAATTTCTAGGGAGTCTCTTCCAGGGACTCCGTATGGCACTTGGTTCTTCTGTTAACCATTTGGGAACTTAATTATGTAAACAGTTTATTGAGCAGCATAATATGTTTCCCTTTTTCCCATTCCTTAATGGAAACGGGAATGACTCCAAAATGTTATAGTCACTTTTGAGGCTGAAAATTCAGTCTTAGGAGGCTGAGAGTGTAGCTCAGTGACAGAGCATTGCTTAGCATGTGCAGGGCCTGGGTTCACAGTACCAAAACAAAATAACCAACCTAAAAACCCGAGACTTGGTCTAAGAAAAATTACAATATAATCTGTCTCCTCTCCCCCGCTCTCTGTCTCTCGCCCTCGCTCTCTCTCATGTCTCTGATCTCCTTGAGAGATCTAGGTGTCCTACGTGGTTCAGAGCTCCTCTCCTGTTCCCCCTTGCAGCCAAACCAGAGCTACAACCCTCTCAGCTGCGGGTAGGGATGGGGAGACGGGGATGAGATGAGGGGAGTTTGGGGAGATGAGGGAGCAAGGGAGGGGGCGGCAAGATCATGGCCGGGCAGGAGAACTCTGCCCCCCTTTCTTTCCTTCTGTGGTGTTGGCTGGGATGGAGCCAGGGCCTTGCAGGTGCCGGGCAAATGCTCTACCTCTGGGCGGAGGCCTGGGCTGCCCCCTCTGTCAAGGCTCAGCTCTTCTGAGCCTTGGCATTATTACTTGAGTGCCCACCTGCTGGTGTGCGTTGGGGAGGTGTCTCTGCTCACCCCGAGGCTCCGGCTCCGTCAGCCTCTGTTTGATGGCAGGGACCTGCTGACACGGTCTCACTGTCAGTAAGCATGGCTTTTCTCCAGGAGGGGCCTTCCTGGGCCTGACCCCTGCTGCCCTGGCAGCCGTCAGCATTTCCACACTTTTCCTGGGGTGAGTGGTCTCATTACTTGGCTCCAGAAAGTAACCGGGCAGTTTCAAGGCTCTGATCCCTGATCCCTGTAGCACACGTGCCACAGGAATGACTGGGATGGGCAGTGTGGCTCCGTCATCTTCCCCACACATCACCCTGCTCTGAGTCACAGTGGCCTTTGGCCTTCAGAAACCTCTAGACCAGACACCTCCTGGCCACTAACCTCTGCCCTTTAACTCCTGGGGAAGGTGGCCAGGAGCCCTGTCACCAGCAGCCGTTCATCTGCAGTCCAGTGTCACCTTGCAGTGCTCCCCAGGAGAGCTGTGCTGCTCTAGCATCTCGTCCCCTCACTATCCTACTTAAGCTTGATGGATTTGGGTTTTGCTGATAAAAATCAAGAGTCCTGGAGAATGTTCATGTTCATGTTCAATTCTGCAGGATTAACTTATTCAACATAAAAGAAAAAAATGCAGGAATATTAGTAGAAAATTAAAAAGAAAACTTATATGATTTTGGGGTAGGACTTGTTTTCCTAAAAATTGCACAAAAAGCCCAGTGACCATAAAGGAAAAGATTTATCTACATAAATATTATTTCTGTATGAGATACAATATCACAAACACGGAATAAAACATTGGGCCAAAGGAAACATTTGAAGCATTGTAACATATAAGTCAGAAAGAGTTAATATGCCCAATACATGGGAATCTCTTACAAATAGGAAAAAGAAACAATTTACTTTAAAAAAAAAAAAAGAGCAAACGATATGAACAAAGCATTCATGGAAAAATACAAATGATTCTGCTACTCGGGAGACTGAGGCAGGAGGATCACAAGTTCAAAGTCAGCCTCAGCAACTTAGCAAGACCCTGTCTTTAAACTGACTTTTAAAAAAAAGCGGGGGCCGTCGGGGGCAGTGGCCGGGACTGTGGCCCAGAGGTAAAGAACCTCTGGGTTCAATCCCTGGTACCAAAAAAAGAAAACAGAAAAGTACAAATGGTTAACAACTTTAAAAAGAGCCTTAGCTTCCCCAATAAACTGGTAAATGAAAATTTAAAAAAGAAACACACTTTTGACTATAGAATGGAAACCCCCAAAGCATTGAAGCTCCCCAGGGTGGCCATATCTGGCGGAGAGCTAACCTTCTCGCCCCCTAGTGTTGCCTTTGGGGAAAATGCTTTGACGTCTCCATTAACATTTCTTATGGCTGTAATCATTGTCTTGGCAATCCCACTGCAAGAAATCCATCTACAGAAATGCTAAGGAAATGTACAAAAGGAAGTGAAAAATGAGTGACAATCCCGTTGCCCACCCCTACGTCTAATACCCCTGTGCTAATCAATAGGGCTTGGCTAAAGAAACCCTATCAGGGGCTGGGGATGTGGCTCAAGCGGTAGCGCGCTCGCCTGGCATGCGTGCGGCCCGGGTTCGATCCTCAGCACCACATACAAACAAAGATGTTGTGTCCGCCGATAACTAAAAAATAAAAAAAATAATAAACCAGGTGTGGTGGTGCATGCCTAAAATCCCAGCAGCTTGGGAAGCTGAGGCAGGAGAATTGTGAGTTCAAAGCCAGCCCCAGACACTTAGTGAGGCCCTGAGCAACTTAGCAAGACCCTGTCTCAAAATAAAAGGGCTGGTTATNAAAAAAAAAAAAAAAATTAAAAAAAAAAAAAAAAAAAAAGAAACCCTATCAGTTCTGCAAAATGCTATGCAGCTATGAAAAAGAAGGGAGAGGGAGTGGGGCTGGGTGTTATCTCAAGGCAGAGTGCTTGCCCAGCATGCCTGAGGCCCTGGGTTCCATCCCAGCACCACAAAATAAATAAATTAATTAATCAATGATAATAATAAATAGTAATCTATGAATCAATAACATGGAAAAATGTCTACCATAAGCGTGATTTTAAAATTGCCTTATAGCCAGGCCTTGAATGCCTGTAATGTAGCTACTCAGGAGGCCAAGGCAGAAGGATCGAAAGTGTGAAGCCAGCCTGGGTAACATAGCGAGATCCTGTCTCAAAATCAAAAGGGCTGGGGAAGTGGCTCAGCGGTAGAGCACCTGGGTTTAGTCCTCAGTACTGAAAAAAATCATTGTCCTGCGGCACAGTAAGTATGGTGGGATACATAGATGAAGGTGTTACATAGCATAAAGGAGACATACTTGGGATATAGGATCAGAATACCTGGGTTTAAATCCTGGCCCTGAGACGTTCGAGCAGTGTTATTTAGGTGACTCAGCTTAGCCCTCGGTGTCTCAGCATCCTCATAATAACGAGAATTAGTTAATGAACATAAAGCATTTAGAACAGGGCCTGGCACACAGTAATGCTGTGGAGGTGGAAGCTGTAATCATAATACCAAAGTATTAACAGTGATCAGATGTGGGGTGTCACGGGGTGACCTTCAGTTCCTGCCTCTCTTCTCTGTATTATTTTTAACTCTATGAGAACACACATGCAAAACCAAAAGAAGAAAAAATAATTTTTTTTGAGTCTGGAAGGAAAAGGGCCCCTCACTGCCAGAGGTGTGTTTATTTTCTAAGGAAAAATGGCTCTGTCTTTTTGGAGGACTGACTTGGGGCACAGAATCAGAGCTACCTCCCTCAGTGGCTGCTGGCATTACTCACAGTCCCAGAGGGGAGCTCACCCATTGTCCACCTGTGCTCTCTACTGACCTCTCCATGAGTTCTCAGCTCCCGCCTCCATTTCTGCCCCACAGGAGCCTGGTGGTGTCCCTGGACCTTGGTCCCTGGACCTTGGGAGACCACTGCCACTATCTCCTCCATCTCCCTAGGGTCCATTTCCCTTGGGTCTTCCTGACCAGTGGATCTTGACATCTCTGATCTGACACCTTCACAAGTGGCTCAGAGGTCCCAAGGCTCCCTGGGCTACAGTTTTCAGGCCCCCTCAGGGGGACAGGAGGAACCTGGAAGGGTGCGACTCTTACCTGGAAGGCTTCGTGCTGGGCTCCTTAATGAAGGAAGGCAGGGTGAAGAGGAAGAAGATCAGCGCGGCCACAAGCAAGGGCCACACTTGGCCCAGGCGACTGAGTCTCCGTGGGCAGGACCTCATGCTGGTGAGTGGGGCCCTATAGGAGATTTCTCCATATCCTGGGGCTGGATGTGAACAGGGACGGGCTCCCCGCCCAGGCCTCTGGTCAGGGAGTGTGCACCCTGTCTTCACCGGGAGCCACTGTGGTGAGTGCGGAGGCTATCAGTCTCTGCCAGGGGAAGAGGAACCGCCTTCGCTGCTTTATGAAGGCTTATAGGCTGGCGTGGCTGCAAGGAAGAGAAACTCCTTTTGTTCAAACAAGTTCACCTTCCTTTTCTGTCTCTGAAGCCAATTTCTGAATGCAGAGCTTCATGAGGACTACATCCATGAGAAGCAAGCGCACTTTATCAAGTTCCTTGATCTGCCCCCCTCATCCCTAAATGGGAAAAGCAGAGGCCTGTGCCTCTGGGCTGTCACAAGGACACCAGAGATCACCACATGCAGTAGCGCCTTGTTTATGGGAGGCACCGGCTCTCGGTCACGTGGCCTTTGCTCCTTCCTCCTCCTCTTCTGAAACCTTGTGCACTCCGCCAGGCACCCATCGTGCATGGAACCCACCGTGTGAGGCTTCACGGGCCCCAGGGCGACTTGCGTATCCACGGGAGGGACCATGGTCCTCCCCATTTCACAGTTAAGGAAACTGCCTCTGCCAGCCAGCGGTCACCCAAGACCACAGTGCGCTTCTGGCTCTGGGTCCCCATCTGCCCAACCCAGAGATTGCATTCTCCACCGCTGCCCAGCAGCCCTCTGAGAAATTAGCACCGCCTTGCTTTTAGAAAAAAAAAAAAGAAAGAAAAACAACATATTACTCTTGAGTGAAAATTACAACCCAGGTCAGTGGGGTGGAATAATCCACAGTTCACTTCCCGGTTCTCAGGTTCCAGCCCAATGCTGCCAGGCGTGTGAGGTCCAGGAAAAGACACGTTTTAGGGGAACTGACTCTAGGCATCATAATTCTTATGTTTGATAAATCTACTTTTGTCTCTCTCCTTTTTAAACTGAAACTTTCAACTTTGGTCTTCTTTGTAAACCATCCAGCAGGGCGTGTGAGAACTTCGATGCAGATAAGAGTTGTCAAAAGGTCGTTTGCAGTGAAAAGTGAAGCAAGAAGACGATTGTCATTTCCTTTCACTCGTGAGAGAGGCAGACCAAGAGAGAATGGTCAAGAGAGGGTGCAGAAGCTCAGGTTAGAGTAAGAATTGCTAAAAGGCATTGCAAACTGGGGCAAAACTGGTTTTTCCACATCTTCTGTAACTTTTTCAAGCCGAGTTGGGTGTGAAGGGCTCTGGAGAGGAGTAGGACTTTCCCTGGAGGACCTTAAGCACGGCCGGCTGTTTCACCTGAGTGGCCACTGATCGTCACTTCACGGCCTCCGATCTTCACCTACAGACAGAGAGTATGTGTGTGTCTACGGCGCCCACGATTTTGAGTTGTAAATCTCCGAAAGGCCAGGGCCTCTGGAGGGATGCCCTGCACCAGCAAGTGTGCCTTGGAGTCATTCCAGGGTGGGACTTTTTTTTTTTTTTTTTAAGAGAGAGTGAGAGAGAGAGAGAATTTTTAATATTTATTTTTTAGTTTTTTTTTTGGCAGACACAACATCTTTGTATGTGGTGCTGAGGATCGAACCCGGGCTGCACGCATGCCAGGCGAGAGCGCTACCGCTTGAGCCACATCTCCAGCCCCAGGGTGGGACTTCTTGAAAAGCGTCAGCCATTGGATCCTCTCTGCTCTGAGCGACATTGGATGGCTTAGAGGAATCCTGGATTGAGTGAAAGGCATTTCAACTTTTGGGAGGTTGAAAGCCCCACAGAGGAGCTGGTGGTGTAGAGGAAGAAAATTTCTTTTCCTCTGCCTTTCTAAGTTCTTGGAGGGGGACCTCTGTCACAGGTGGCCTGTGACAACTCCAGCTTGTGTTGGATTGTCAACTCACATGGAAAGGCAGGCAGAGGGGAGGCAGGCGGGAAATGCGTGGGTGCAGCGGTCACCTCCGCAGAGTGTGGCTGGAGCTCCCTCCACCTGTCACCATTCTTTTTCTTTATAAATGTAATTTTCCCTTGAAAAGGACAACTTCAACTCTGCTCTTAGACCTTTTTCTGGGCCTGCTGTTTCTCAAAATAAACAGTGGGAAATAATTCTGATGCCAAAGAGGCATATTTTGAGGGGCATATTTTGGTCTTCTACCTTGAGGGGCTGTGTGCTCAGTGCCCTTCTTATGTTCCTGATCTTCTCAAATTCTGTACTCAACCTCCTGAGCCGCTGGGATTACAGGCGTGCCCCACAGAGCCCAGCAAGAGCCTACTTTTAAAGACGATATCACAAGCAGATGTGTTCGATGTTTATCATTGTGTCTGGGCATCAGATGAGACATTATCTCAAAAAGGATGCAATCCTATGTAAGCCTCCAAATAAAGGCACCGATACAAACTGTGAGAACCCAGGAAAAAGTCAGAGCCAGCAGTGTCTAAATAAATGGTGTAGGAACCCGGCTCCCTTCTCAGTGGCTCTGTGGACCTAGACAGACCACGGGAACAAGAATAACCTGGGATCGGGGCTGGGGCTGTAGCTCAGCGACAAAGTGCTCACCTAGTACATGAGGGGCCCTGAGTTTGGTCCTCAGCACCACATAAAAATAAATAAATAAATAAATAAAGAGATTGTGTACAACTACAACTAAAAAATAAATATTAAAAAAAATAATAATAACCTGGGATCAGTAGACACAGTAGCTTTTCTCTTCCTGACCTTGGTGGAGGCCCATGTCAGAGCTATGAGCACGTCCTCTGTGCAGAGGTGTCTGAGGGAAGCTCCTCTGTCCTTGGTGTCCTTGCTTGGGGAGGGGGATACCGTCACATAACCAGCTTCACATTTTTCTTGGTCTGTAAACTGTTCTTGTCTGCGTGTGTGTCAAGATCTGAATCTTCTTTAGGAGCAGTTGTGTTAGATCACAGACTTCAGGTGCTGGTGGGTCTTCTGTGATGGCTATTATCAGGCCCTCCTGTGTCAGACTCTCCCTTCAGAGCCTCTCGGCTTGATTTTTCAGTGGGACTGACACAGGTGACTGCACCTTGCTTCTGACCACTCCATGAGCGCCTCACATTCCTGCCTTGTGAGTCTTTCTCGGGACGTCACCCATTAGTGTTGGGACTGTAATGTCTTGTTGGTGGAATGACACTTTTGCCAATGCGAAATATCCCTCTTTATCTCCAGGAGTAGATTTCATCTTAAAGTCTGTTTTGCCCGGTGCGGTTGCCATATGCACAGTAGGGTTTCAGCCTTTTACTTGTAGCCTATTTGTATCTGAATCTGAAAAGAGCATATCACGGGGGCTTCTTTCTGTGCCAGTCTGACGGCCTCTGACTTTGGGTCATTCAGACTGCTCCGTTTATGAAGCAGTGGTGTGGTGGGCTGACTTGTGCTGTTTTCCTTCCTTTCCCCCTCCCTCCCTCTTTTTTCCTCTCTCTTTCGTACTTCGGATTAAACCTGAGGTGGTCCACAACTGAGCTATGCCCCCAGCCTTTTTATTTTTTGACCCAGGGTCTTTCTACATTGTCCAGGCTGGCCTGAACTTGCAGTCCTCCTGCCTCAGCCTCCTAGTCACTGGAATTATAGGTGTGTGCCACCACACCCAGCTGCAATTGACTTTTATTATTTTTCTTTCTTTCTTCTTTTTGTACCAGGAATTGAACCCAAGGGTGCTCAACCACTGAGCCATATAACCAGCCCTTTTATTTTGAGACAGGGTCTTGCTAAGTTGCTCAGGGCCTCACTAAGTGTCTGGGGCTGGCTTTGAACTCACAATTCTCCTGCCTCAGCTTCCCAAGCTGCTGGGATTTTAGGCATGCACCACCACACCTGGTTTATTATTTTTTTTATTTCATATTTTTACAGTGTTGGGGGTTGAACCCAGTGGTATCCTACCACTGAGCTACATCCCCAACCTTATTTAGTTTGTATTTTGAGAGGGAGTCTCAGTAAGATACTGAGGTTGACCTTCAACTTGAGCTCCTCCTGGCTGTCGTCCTCCCAGTCACTTGGATTACAGGTGCATGTCATTGCTGCAGTTGCTTTTCAAATCAGTTAAAAGAAGAACTGAGCACATATGTGAGCACGCTGTTGCTTGGCATCCCCTGCATGGTCACCTCTACTGAAAAGTAGCATCTTTTCACATGAATCTGAATCACCATCTTGGATAAGTGTCTTCTGGCAGCAATTAATTCTCTTAATTTCTGCTTAATCTGTGATGTCTTTGTTTTACCTTCACTTTCAAATCATAGCTTGGCCTGATTTAGGGTTTTTGATGGACTTTGCTGTGTTTTAAAAACATGTTTATATTGTCCTTAAAGCAAAGGGAGACAGTAACACACCAAGTTCCTGAATGGTCCCCTTTCTGTCTCCAAAAACTCAGCCAAGTAAAGGGAACCCGAGAGCAAGGCTGGGCCAGCATGTCAGGTACATTTGATCTTGAAGGACACTGGCTTTCTCTGTGCACAAGGGAACCAGAGTGAGTCGGTGCTGTCTGAGGACAGCTGCTTTCTTGCATCTATATCAGGACCCTTGCTCCTTGGGACGCTGGTCAGACAAGCAAGCTAAGCAAGTGGATGCTGATGACTTTACTACTTCTGCACCCGACCTTGAAACACACCTCTCAGTGGTGATGGTGCAGAACCGAGGGCCCTGTGGACGGATGTGGCTGCCACTGGGCCAGGCGCTGTGTGGGAGAGGCCGCTGCTGGAGGAGGTGCCATGAGGGCAGCGGTGCCGTCCATTCATTCACCTCCTCAGACATCCCTGACCTCTTGTAAGCCTTCCCAGATAAACCAAGCGTCTTGCTCGATGTCTCTAGGCTCTTATTTTGGCCTTTTAGCAACTGACCGCACTGCCCTGGCACAGTTGGGCTGAGGAACACGATGCTTACAGCTGCTCAGGGCATCTTCGTTAATGTATTCAACACCTGGGTGCCTGCAACAGAGGTTTCCGTGCCAGGTTCTTCCCCTGTGTGTGGCCAAGCTCCTATTTCATTGCATGTCTTGTAATTTTTCAATGAAAACCTGACATTTTAACTTATTATTTATTGTTTTGGTGTTGGGGACTGAACCCCCAGGGGTGCTCTGTCACCAAGCTACACCTCCAGCCCTGTTTTAGTTTTTGAGATGGGGTCTCGCTAAATTGCTGAGGCTGACCTCAAACTTGGGATCTGCCTGCCTCAGCCTCCCAAATTGCTGTATTACAGGTATATGCCACTGTGCCCAGCTAAACAGTTTAGATGGCATGTTGCAGCAACTCTAGACACTGCACCCTACCCTGTTCTGGGGTTCGCTATTATAACTGCTGTTTACTCGAGCATTTGTTTATTTAATTCTAAATAAATCCTATGAAGTCTAATTTCTAGTTTGTGCGGAGGGTGAAGTTGCTTATGTGTCTGCTGGGATTTCTACCTGCTGAAGCTGGTGTAGAATTTCCACCCTACAAGGTGGCTCTGGGTGGGGAAGGGCTCCCCAGTTCTCTTGGCCACACCTGAATGGAGTAGAGTTTTTGCAACAGAGCTGGCAGGATGAGAGACACAGTGACATTCCTTCCTCCAGGTGTTGAAACTGTTGCCCTCCATTGGAGCTGGAAGCCGGGGATGGGGTGGGGGAAACACTATCTTCTTGGCCTTACCAGCCTGGGGAGAAGGATGGGAATGGGTCATGGCTCAAATGTCACAGATATAGTCTCACTGAAATTCAGTAGATTTTCTCCACTTTTAGGATAATTGAAATGCTTTTTTAAATTTACATAATTTTTTACCAGAGGAGTGGGGTTTGCCAGGCACAATCTATGAACCTCTCACAGAGCTATTGCAGGTATTCCATTTTAACTCTGTGTGTGTGTGTGTGTGTGTGTGTGTGGTGCTGGGGAATGAACCCAGGGCCTTGTGTTTGCGAGGCATGCACTCTACCATCTGAGCTACATCTCCAACCCTCCATTTTACTTTTGTGGGGCCTGGCAAGGGTACAAAGGAGGGGTCAGATATCATGTTTGAACCCTTAAAAGGTTTCCATCACATTTTAGTCAAAAATTTTCAAATAAAGCAGAATTTAAAACGATTTTGAAAATGTAATTAAATCTGGTAAAAGTATTTTCATCAAAATGAAACTCTTCACAGCTTCAGTGTTTCCTGCCTGTCTGGTTGCCAAAACAATGAGACCTACCATTTGTATGTTATCTAGATCTAACGTAGCTGTGCTATTGTTTACTGAGGCCAAATGTTCCTTAGAACTTACTGTGCCAATGCAGGGGCCCCTCCAGAGCCAGGCCTGGCCTATGTGGTGCACAGAGGCCACGAAGGGAAGATGGGTTTTGTTGTGTGGGTCAGTTGTGCTTCTGGTCTCAGAGGAAGGACTGAGAAGTCAAGTGGTCAGCTCTGTGCCGAGTGCCCTGCTGCTAGCTCTGCGGTGCTGGTCTCTGGAGATCCCGCAGGTCTTGAGCACCCAGACCTTCACCTTTGAGTTTCTGGACACAGGGCCGGAGGCCTGGAGGAGCCTTTGCCCTGGCGCCTGGAAAGTGTTAGTCACCAAAGCGCGTGTTGAAGGTTCTGGATCAGCCTGGGCTGACGTCCAGCACTGGATCCAAGTGATATAGATGCCTGATGTGCGTCAGATGTTTGCGATATGGGGCCTCCTACGTGAGGGGTGCAGGGAAGGAGTCTTCCTGCCCAAGTGTCAAGGTGATACTGTTCTAACCCCTTTTGGCATTTCCCTTTTTCCCTAGCTAGAATGCCCCCATTCCTCAGACTATGGTATTTATTTTTATCCTTGTAACAGATTTAGCTGGCATCTGTAGATCCTAGAAGTTTCTCACAGTAACTCAAAGGCAAAATTAATGCCCTTTGGTAAAAAGAAAGTGAATTCATTGTGCCTCTTTGTTGTTTAAAGAGGGACCAGATGATTAAGGCTGCCCCAGGCAAGGATTCGATATTAAGCCAGCTGCCTGGTGTTTCTTCCTTACAGAATGTTCTCCCTCCTGGGTGGAGATGGTCACAGGTGCAGCTCTTGGAAGACCAAGTCTAGGTGCAGCAACCCATTGAGATCCCTTTGGGCTGCTGTGGCAGTTCTTAATGTAGATGGTCTCAGAGGCAGGAACTGAGAAGCTAAGTGGTCAGCTCTGTACCCGAGCGCCCTCTGCTCACATCCACAGTGCTGGCCTTTAAAGGCCTCTGGAAAGGTCAGGAAGGTCCTAGAAGACTTATTTGACATTTCCTCAGTCTCTGGTTGTTGTTGTAACTTGTTCTAAAGAATCCAATAATGACAAAAGAATCCGAGTTCACTTTCTGAGATTGTAGCTTACTCGCTTCTGGAACAGGGAGGCCATTCCACCTTCTCATGTATCCTCCTTTGGTGGAGGAATTAATCTAATAGGAAGGTGGGTGTGCACACAGCCCAGCACTGTGGTAACAAGTTCTGTCTAAAAGAACCGTGGCAATCAAGGCCTGCTGGGAGCCATTAGCCAAGTAGGTATGACAATTTCCTTGCCAGCGTACCCCATGTTGCTGACATTTTGCAGTGACATTGAATGTAGTTGACCTTGCTCAAGGACCAGGGCAGATTAGGGTGTTCCCGGTTTAACATAATCGGGTTTAGGGCGTTCCCAGTTTAGGTTCCAGGTTTAAGGTTTAAGATTATTCCTGCTGGGAATAGGGCGTATCCTGCTGCCTGAGTTCCCCTTGAGTTCTCACAGGATTCAGACAGTATATTTTGGGAGACAGAAGCCAAGTGAAGGTGAATTTGGGAGAGAACGTGGATTTGGGCAGAGAACGTGGATTTCCCCAGAACGTGTTTGTATACGGCTGGTGTGAGTTCGGGAATAAAGAGTTGCTGTTTGAATCTACAAGCTGTGTGGTGGCTCGTGATTGTGTGCCCAGCCAGACTGCGGCAAAGGCCTTTGCTTGCGAATTGATTCATTTCACATTTATTAAGAGATCACCACGTGGCTTCCTGGGTTAAACACTATGAACTAGTGTGCACATGTTACAGCAGAAAACACCCAGGGCCTCTCGAGCCCCACAGGAGGGGCAGCTACAGCTCAAGTGTAGAGACTTGCATTCAGTGTTCCCAGGGCGGCCACTCATGGAATAATGTGGGCATCAGCACACGGGAGGCAGAGGGTGCCAAGCAAGCAGGAAAAGTGCCCTGGCCACATCATCCAGCCCAGTCCCCACCAGTACCCAGAGAGGAGGGGTTGGAAATAGCAGCCAACCCCTGATGTTAACCTTTACAATGCTGGAGGTGCCTTTGTGGAGAGGTGTTCTGTGTTGGCAAGAGACTTATGTAACTCTATTTCCCCAGTAACAGGCACCTCGGATGCTGCGGACACAATGATGAACCACACTGACCAGTCCTGCCCTATTGGGGCTTTTAGAACAGAGACAGGAGAATCACTGAACAGTTTGTGCAGGGGAAGAGCTGTGGTAGGGAAGCTGACCAGGAGGCAAGCCATGAGAAGCCCATGGGCAGGAACTGGGCTGAACCCGAAGGATCAAGAAATATCAGGCCCCGAGTTAAGAATGTGTTTCCTGCATTTTAAAACAAATACAAAGTCATTGTGTTTGGAGTGGGGCAGATGAGGAGAGAGGGTGGAGGAGGGGAGCTAGTGTTCCGGAAATAGAATTGAAAATCCAAGTCTCCTCCTAGCCCAGGAAACCTCTCCACAAAGGTGGGAGAGAAAGAAGACAATGGATTACTGAACAGCTGTAACCCAGAATGCCAGGAGCCTCCGAGGCAGCCCCGGGAGAGACTGCAAAGACACAGGAACCCATCCCTTTCCATAGGCTCCGATTCGGCTCCTTACAGACATGCTTCTGAGGTGTGTGACCGAGACCCCCTGGGCAAGGGTGACCGCAGTGACAGTGCTAACCAAGCCAAGGGAGGAAGATGGCCACCTATGCTTTGTCACCATTGGGGTGACATTGGCTTCAAATGTCCCTATAGCACCCAAGAAAGCAAGCAGAGAAGGGGGAAGTGCTGGTGCCCCGCGGGCCTCTGGCTGGGCGGCTGGGCCTCTGCCACATGGCCCCAGGACATCAGCTCAGGTTCTGGTCCGTGGCCTTGGAGGGCGCCGTTGGGCATGCTCTGGTCTCGCAGGTGTTAGCCACGTGGGCTTGTGAGCTACGTGAGGCCACGTTCCCCTCACCTGGCCCGTTGCCTGTCCCTCTCCACTCCCAGGGAAATAACTTCATTGTTTTTCTTGGCTTTAAAGTGAAATATTACTTTTAATTTTTCTTTTGTGGGCTGGGGATGTGTCTCAAGCGGTGCTGGTGTCTCACGGGGTGCTGGGTTTGATCCTCAGCACCACATAAAATAAAGATGTTGTGTCCACCGAAAACTGAAAAATAAATATTAAAAAATTCTCTCTCTTCTCTCTCAAAAAAAATATTTTGTAGTGGATGTGCAACAATTGTACATATTTATGGGTGGGGTGCAGTGGTGGTACCTGGATACAGTGTATTTAAAAAATTTTTTAAAATATTCTTTTAATAGACCTTTATTTTATGTATTTATATGTGGTGCTGAGAATCGAACCCAGGGCCTCACACAAGCTAGGCCAGCGCTCTGCCACTGAGCCACAACCCCAGTCCAATATATGTATTTTATGCAGTGATTGAAACAGAGTAGCATATCCATGACCTCAAATGTTGCCATTTCTTTGTGAGACTTTCCAGAATCCCCTCTTCTAGCTAGTTTGGAGTATATATTTCATTATGGTTAACTGCAGACCCAGTGCTGTGTAATCTAACATCAGAATTTACTTTCTTTTCTTTTTTCCTTTTCGGTACCAGGGATTGAACTCAGGAGCACTTAACCACTGCACATCCCCAGCCCTCCCCCCCATTTTTATTTTTATTTTTTTAATTTTGAGACAGGGTCTTGCTAAGTTGCTTAGGTCTGGCTTTGAACTTGCAACCCTCCTGCCTCAGCCTCCTAAGGGGCTGGGATTACCAGTGTGCACCACCTGTATCGGCTTAGAATTTACTCTTCTTACCTAATTGTAACCTTGTTTCCATTGATTTATATCTCATCCTCCTTGCCCCACTACCCTCCCTGGAAAAACTAATTAATCAATTAATGTTCTGAGCAAGCATAAAGTAAGGGTAGGGTGTTGGGTGAATACTGGTAGCGCCTGGGAGCGCTGTTCTGGGCAGCGAGGGGAGGACTTGAGCACTTGCCCAGCAGGCACCCGGTCCTGATTCCATCTGCAGCATCCCGGGAAGAAAAAGAGAGGTCTGGGCTCTGAAAGCGCTGAGTGAGCTTCTGTCTTACCAGAGAGGCGAGGCTGATTCCCTGCTCCTCTGGGGGAGTTAAAGAGCACCCATCAGAACCAGGAGGAGGCCCGCGCCTGAGTGAGACCTTGCTTTCAGCTCTTCTTGCTGGGAACTGAGGCTGCCTCTGCGTCACCGTTCGTCACTCAGGAGAAAAGCAGCCCAGGATGGCCAGATAAGAGCGCAGAAGCCTGGTGTTCTGGTTTTTTTTTTTTTCCATGATTTTGTTAAAATATCTAATTCTTTCTGAAAATGTTGTTTCGATGCCCTTACTTTTCCGTGGTCCGGGTCGTGTCGGCTTCTCACTGATTTTAGGGGATGTCAGCGATCCGTGCGTTTTTATAAGGCTTGCTTTGTTCTGCCTCAAAGCACAGACTAAGTATGGCCGGTGGTGTCTTGTGGACTGCTGCCGTTGTCAGTGGGGCTGGGGAGGCTTCTTGCGAGGACAGTCCAACATGAGGAGGACACCCGACCTGAGGAAG
Source organism: Marmota marmota marmota (assembly GCF_001458135.2). Lineage (NCBI taxonomy): Eukaryota > Metazoa > Chordata > Mammalia > Rodentia > Sciuridae > Marmota > Marmota marmota. The sequence continues at coordinate 4,673,493 of NW_025999895.1, read as the reverse complement.
GAGGACAGCCCCACATGAGGAGTGCAGTCCCTTCCCTGGCATTTACTTATGGAGCGTGGACCAAGGCACCATTCAGAGCTGCGAAGGAATCGCTTCCGCAGGAATCAGACCAGAGGGGTCTTTGCCTTCACTTTTCCGTGGCCTGCTGTCCCTGTGTCTCCCTCTGTGTAGCTGTTGGCAGGTCTGTGGAAAGAAGCAAACCCATGACATGCAGCTTTTTCTGTCTGTGATATGGAATCACAAGTGGACGTGCACACTGACGGCCGTGGGCTGACGCGGCGTGCCTGCTCCATGGCCATGCTGACACGGGGACAGTGCCATGTGCTTTGAGGAGCGTGATGGGGCACCCTGTGCCATTTCCTGTGGCCCTGGCAAGTTACAAAAGCCCGGGTGTTTCCTTAGGAGGAAGCATAAAGGTTAAAAGAGGAGCAAGACCCTCAGGCCATCCAGTGGCTTCTGAACCAAAGTGTGGGGTTTTCTCCCTGGAGGTTGGGTGGTGGGCTGTTGTGGGGCCAGGGAAGGTCGGGGACACCATCTGTCTAGGGCAGAGACCAACCCCTCATGAGATGCTGAAGTCCTCCGCCTTGGACCCACAGCCAGCTCCAGGAGAGGATTTCCTTACCCTCCCTGGCCTGCCCTTCCCACGTCCTGCTCTCCACAGCAGGGCACTAGGAACTAGCCAGGCCTTGGAAAGAGGGGGAGCAGTGGGTACCCCAGAGCAAGGCCCTGCCCACCCCAGCCGTCCCCTTCTCTCAGCAGCAGGCCGGGCCCAGCGAGGCTGGGAAGAGGTCTGATTTCGATGCGCAGTGTGTTTGGAGCCCGACAGGTGTGTTTTAGCAGCCTGAAGGGATGAAGCTGCCCAAGACTCTGTCCAGGGACTGAGGGAGCTGGTGTGGAATGATTGGACGGAGCGGTTAGAGGACAGGAAGTGCTTCGCACTTTGCCCCAATGAGCTGAGGATTCTCAGTGAGGAACTTGGGTTCTTGTCTGGTCTCTCCTAACCCTCTGTCCTCTGATGCCCCGTCCTCTTCTCCAATGCTGAAATTCCCTTCTGAGGCCCTCTTCTCAGACAGCCCTGTAGCACCATCTAGAAAACTGAGAAGCCAAAAGGTGGGGGTTCCTTGGCACCACAAAGTGGCGCATACCTCTTCTGGACTTTTAGAAGCAAATGTCCTGTTCCCCTGGGAGTTGTGGCCCCAGGAATCCAGGACCCAAGACTGCCTATCACCAAGTAAGTTTGTTCTGTTAGAGAATTCACAGAACAGGAGGGAGGATCATTCCCCAGGAGTCAGGAGCCTCTGCCCTACATCATGCGTAGCAGGAAGGACCTGCCAGCAGATGCTGCAGAGCTGGGCAGGCACACGGGACTGCCTGGACAGAGCACGTCCTCCACTGCACTGAGTATTTACTGCTTCATTATAATCTGGTGGTTTTACCAGCTGTCTTGTGTTAAACTTGGATCTGGCACTTCTCGGACGAACTGCTGACTCCCCACTTCTCTGCTTGTACTATCAGTGACTGCAGCAAATCAAGAATATTAGGGGGCTGGGCGCAGTGGCACACGCCTGTAATCCCACTGTTTGGGAGATTGAGTCAGGAGGATCGTGGCAAAGCAGCCTCAACAGCAAGGTGCTAAGCAACTCAATGAGACCCTGTCTCTAAATAAATACAAAATCGGGCTGGGGATGTGGCTCAGGGGTTGAGTGCCCCTGAGTTCAATCCCTGGTACCAAAATAGAAAAAAAAAAAAAAGAATATTAGGTAAGAAAGAATGAATAATCCTCCTGACCATAAGATGAAATAGTCTGTTATTTAAAAAAAAAATTAGTAGGAAAAAATCAGAGATTATGTCATAGGAATGGACAAGGTCCACAATCCCCCTGATTGACCTTTGTGTTGCCCAGGCATCTGAAAAATCTGATCCTCAAAGACCAGCCTGACCGATCTTCCCCAGTGAGGAGGCTCAGGCACAGTGGAAGAGTCCCTCCTGGGTGCTGGCCCCTGCCAACTGCTGCACCAGCAGAACCCGGCTCCATCTCTGAGCTCCGTTTCCCACTGGGGAAGACCAGGTCTTTTTTGGAGAAAAAGCCCAAGAGGACAGAGAACAGGACGTGCACGCCAAGTGTGGGGTAGCGCTTATCCCAGAAAACAAGGAAGCCTTTGAAGACTAAGCCTATTAAGAGCTCACAGAATCAATAAACAACTGGTCTGTACCCTCCAAAATGCCAAGATCATGAACAACAAATCTGGTGGAAGGTTCCAGACTGAGGGAGGTTGGAGAGAGCCAGGTGAAGTGTAAATCGGGATCAGTTCCTGGAGCAGATTGGTTTTTCAACAAAGAACACTGGCAAGTCTTCCCCACGATTAGATGACAGACTTCTGCATGTTGATTTCCAAATGTTGTTCACTGTGGTGAGGTCCTGTTCGTAGGCACACAGGCCACAGCACTTCCAGGCAAAGGGGCACCATCTCAGGTCACTTAGTGCTGCATGAACAGAATTTATAAACAAGAGACGTTTACTTGGCTCAAGGTCTGGAGGCTACAAAGTTCTGGATGTGTGGAGGGGCCACATCTAGTGAGGGCTGCTTATCGCATTGAAGCATGGTGAGAGAGCGTGCCTGTGCGTGAGAAGGAAGGGGCCCAGATTAACTCCAGCATCTACTAACCCAGTCCTGGATGGTGACCTTAATCCAATGAGGGCAGAGCCCTTCTGCCCTAATCTCTTCTGAAAGGCCCCGCCCCTCACACCCAGGGGTGGAGGAGGAGGCTTCTGACTGTGCACCTCAGGAGTAAGTTCAAGCCATCTCAGGCACTCTTGGATGCTTAGATCTAAGCACGGATTGTACACTGGGAGAGGAAATGGTGAAATCAGTGTGGAGTGTGAACAGTCGAGGAACTGGTGGGAGCTGCACGGAGTCCTTCACACTGTGCTCGCAACTTTTCTGTCTAAATAAGGTCCAACATTGTTTTCACATTTAAAAAATTACCAGAGGAGAAAAGAAGTCCATAGGAACCCACATAAAATCCTATTCTTTTCCTTTACAGATAGCTTTGTAAGACCACATAACTGATCAGGGAAAGTGCTTCATAGAATTCCAGCTAAAAGCAGCAGGAATAAGAGCTAGCCATTGTCCCGCCAACCATGGCTGTCAGGAATGCTGACGAGGAGATGGAGCTGCAGTCTAAGGAGGGACCTGGCTGGCATCGCAGACTCCCCAAGCCAGTCCTGGGTCACTGAATTCGGTACACCAATGGGGCCCTCTTTTTGTGAACGTGCTATGCCATTAATACAGACCACACACATTTGTGTCTTTCTAAAATTTCAGTTTATTGAATAAATCACAGACTATACCACTTTCATTGGTGGCAGTTCTTCGAATACTGGTGTGTCACCTGGTAGTCACAAACTAGGCAAACACAGGTTCTTTTACTCCAATCTTAATTTCTAATATCTATAGCTTAAACCACACTTTACACAGATCGATAGATAGACGTAGATGTCACTGGGTCTTGGTTACAGAAAGGCTAGGAAGGGCTCAGGCAGCCCCAGGGTCCAGGAGGCTGGAGGAAGAGCAAGGCACAGAGCAGATATGGATGCAAAAAGTTACGCAGTTGGGCTGGGGCTGGGGCTGGGGCTTAGCAGTAGAGCACTCGCCTAGCACGTGCCACGCGTTGGGTTTGATCCTCAGCACCACATAAAAATAAAAAAAATAAAGGTATTGTGTCCAACTAAAACAAAATATTAAAAAAAAAAGTCACTGCAGCTGGATGTGGTGGCACATGCCTGGAATACCAGTGGCTTGGGAGGCTGTGGCAGGAGGGTTGAAAGTTCAGAGCCAGCCTCAGCAACTTAGCGAGACACTAAGCAACTCAGTGAGACCCTGTCTCTAAATAAAATACAAAAAAGGGCTGGGGATGTGGCTCAGTGTTTGAGTGTCCCTGATTTCAATCCCTGGTACCAAAAAAAAAAAAAGAAAAAGAAAAAAAAGAAAAGCCACTGTAGGTGGTCAGCTGGGATTTAGAAGCTCCTTTACAACTGGTGTAGGACACAGAGCTGTCAAAGCATAGGAACTTGTTCTAGGCCAAGGTCGGATGGACAGCAGTTTCAGAGTGTCAGCTCGGGGTATCCTCTTGGAGTGGGTTGTGCATGGTCATCAGGGGCAGGAGAAACCACGTGCTACTGAAATCCAGTGGGACCAGAAATCAGAGATTGGTCACTGTGGTGATTTCCCTAGGCAAGGTTTGTGATGAGTGACCTGGAGATGGGGGTCAGGGTGCTGCTGTGTCCAATCTTGGGTATTTTCTCTTTTATAGAGAAAAAAAGGCCTCGAATGAAGTCCTGGTGTGTTGGATGAGCTGGTGGGCCTACTTTTTCTCATAGGGATTTTTTTTGTGTGTGTATGTGGTGCTAGGAATTGAACCCAGGGCCTTGTGCATGCGAGGCAAGCACTCTACCAACTGAGCTGTATCCCCCGCCTTCCCATAGGAGTTCGATATGCACATGTATCCATGTGCTTCTAATTAATTTGATAAATTCATGGGTGGTCATTTTTATCAGCATGATTCATTTACTTCTCTGACTGTGCCTTCTGGTTGTGCCAGGCAGATGATGGCTATTTACTTGTACAAACCAAGTGTAGAGTTACTCCTCAGCACTTAAACTCAAAATAGAGTAGCTTATGGCAAACACTGCTTTTCGAAATGAAGTACCCCAGGGTTCGGCACAGCCTGACCATCTGCTGGTCTATAGGTCACAGAGTAACTCGGAGCAGGGCACAGCCTGCTCCCCACACTACGAAGAATTGTGGCCTCAAAACTGTGCGCTGGATAAATCCAGCCTTCAGTGCTAAATGTACAGAAAATATAGGTCATGGGCGAGCAGGGAAGGCTGTGCCTGAGGACACCATCAGCCCATCCAGAGGGGGAGTATTCTAGATTCAGTGTCACTAGGAAAGGGAGAGAGAGGCCGAGATAGAGGTGTGCCACCACCTCACCAACTACAATGTGTGGCTCTTGTTTGGGTTCTGATTTGAACAAACGCACTCAAGACACTCACAAATGAGATGATCTTAAGGAATTGATACTTTTATCCGTTCATCTGTAATCAGGGTGTGGGCAATGGTATGGTGATTGTTTTCAAACTGCTTTTATTAGATTCATAATGATGTATTTATAGGAAAAATGACATGACGTCTTACATGTGGCCTCAGAAGCCCCAGGAGAGGGTGGGGAGATGGAAGGAGGCGGTTGAAGCCAAGTGGTGAGTGTGTGGGGTTTTATGACAAGATTCCCTTTGCTCTTGTGTATGTTTCAAATTTTCCATATAAAAATTTTAAAGCAGTCCCTAACGATCTATTTCTAAATCCTATAACTTATTACATTAAACAGTAAGTAAATCAAAAACTCACAAGGAAATATTTAGAAAGTGCCCAGCCTTAGACAGATGGGAAGCCCAGCGTGAGGAATTATCCACTTGAGCTATGGCCAAACCAAATGTTTGCATTCTCTGTCCGTTCATCTGTAATCAGGGTGTGGGCATTCAGGTTACAGGTGTGATTCGGAGCCTCTGTGACCTTGGTACTGCCTGTACCCCAAATTTATGGCCTAAGATCTTCCATGATCACCATATCACGTGTGATAACTTATAGCCCCACAACTGAAATTAGTTAAGTAAAATAAGTCTCACACCATGGAATTGAAACAATTAAAATCATACCCCCAAAAACAAAAATTAAATTTCATTATTTTGCCAGGCATGGTGGCACATTCCTGTCATCCCAGCTACTCAGGAGACTGAGGTAGGGACATCACCAGTCTGAGGCCAGCCTGGGCAACTTAATATGAGTCCCTGTGTCAAAATAAAAAAATAACTCAGCACCTCTGGGTTCCCTTCCAACGCCACAGATTTCATTATTTCAAACCTCTGATTCTACCCCTTTTCTCCCACCAGTCAAGAATTTAGGAAAACCACAGTGAGGCCTTCCCTGGTCCTAGCCCGATGGGCCGGTGTCTGCTTTGAGCCTCTCTCCTGAGACAGGCCAGTCATCAGGAGGGGAGTGTAGTGAGTGACCCTACCTTCCCTGCTAAGGGGAAAGAAACGTCACTGGCAAGATTTCCAACCTACATCGTAGCTTTATAAAGTCAACACGAGGCCTCGAGGATGGGACGACCTCTGCCTGACCTTCCTTTAATACACATGCCCGGTTTCTCTTGGTCACTTGCCTGAATTCTTTTCAGAGATCAGGAGCACAAATGTGTGATGAAGACACTAGTAGTTTGCCCCAGGTCCCAGCCCCCTTCCCGAGCCAGCTGTGTCCTGTGGCCCATGTGGAGTTTCCAGGACCGGCCTCTCCTCCCGCTGTGCTGGCCTTCAGGACGTCCTTGGAGCTCCGAGCTCCCCCCTTCAGTGTAGGGACCAGTGAGCCTCCCCGTGTTCTTATCTGTGAATCCAGGCAACAACAGTTAGGGATGTCATCATTTGATGTGGCTCCCAGATCTTCACCCCCAGCTTCTGGAGCGCTGCTGTCTGCAGCTTTCCACTGCCAACCCCTGCAGGAGGCCACTGCCAACCCCTGCAGGAGGCCGCTGCCTCTGGGGAGAGCAGAGCTGAGGGCAACTTAGAGCCCCTCGGACCAGCTGGGGCCTCTGCTGAGGCCAGGGCTGCAGGGCAGCTCAACTCCTGCTGTGTGGGCCCTGCTCCTCCCCAGTAGACCTCCTTAGAGAGCTGGCTTCCCGGGCCCCTGACCTCCACAGCCATGTTTCTTATAAGATTGAACTATGTAGGACATGAAGTTTGTATCAGAGCAGGCACTAGTTGTCTTACACACCCAAGGCAGTTTTTCTTTTCTCTCATGGTTACAGATTAAAAAAAAAACAAAAAAATCCTCTCAAAAGATCAAGAGGAGAGACTGTAGTATGTGCTCATGTTGCCACCTCATCTTTTCTCAGTTATACACATATATATGTGTGTATACGTGTCTGTGTGTATGACACACGTTTATTGAGATACAATTCATACACATATGATTCATGTATTTGAAGTGTGCGACTCATTGGCTTCTAGTATATTCAGAATTGTGCAACCATCACTAGTTTTAGAACACTTTCATTGCTCCCCACGGAGAGACCTTGTACCCACTAGCAGTCACTTCTCTTCCTCCACTCCACCTCAACACCCATGGGCTTTCTTTCTCTGTAGACCTGCGTATTCCAGACAGTTCATGTACAGTAAATGGAATCTACCATATGTGGTCTCTGTGTCTTCTCCCCTTCGCATGCTTTCAAGGCTCACCCATGTTGCAGCCCATGTCATGGCTTCATTCCTTTTCATTGGTGAATAATTTTCCTTTGTGTGGATATATCACATTGTGTTTATCTGTTCAGTAGCTGAGAGACAACTTGAGTTGTTTCCACTTGGGGGCTATTGTGAATAATGGTGCTGTGAATGTTTGTGTATTAGTTTGTGTGGACATGTCATCATTTCTGTTGAGTACCTAAGAGTGGGACTGCTGTGTCATTTAGTAACTCTGTTTAACTTTGAAGCAGCTGTCACTGCTTCCCAAATCAGCTGTACCACTTTCCAACCCCATCAAGAGCAAGTGAGAGCTCCAATTTCTCCACATTCACCAGTACTTTGTCTTTTTTATAATCTTCATCCATGGGTGTGAAGCTGTGGCTCATTGTTGTAGTTCTGATTAGCATATGACTTACATGTTGGGCACTTTTATGTGCATATAGGTCATTTGAGTATCTTTTTTAGAGAAATGTCTACTTAAATCCTTTGTTCATTGTAAAACATCGGGTTATTATATATATATATATATATCTGTCTCTTATACACATCNAGATGTGTATAAGAGACAGATATATATATATATATATATATATATATATATATTTGTTTTCTTTTGCAGGGGGATATTGGCTCCTTACAGAGTAGTTGTAAAGATTAAGGGAAGAACACCTGCAAGACACACGGTACAGTGCTCTCTGCCTTTAACACAAACTCCAAAGTCAATGAACCTTCCTGTGGCCTTGAAAGCACGCCAGCTCGGGTTGGCCCTGCATGACATCATTGGGCACAGCGCCGGGCCTGAAGACAGGCTCCATTAACGTCTGGAGTATAAAAGCTCCGACTCACACCCCGATATTCACCCGAATCCACTGTGCCTTGCCCTCTTTCTTCCACTCCTCTCATTAAATCCTTTCTTCCTGGATCAGTTCTCTTAATTCTCCTCCCCTTGCAGCTGCTTCCTCTCTGAACTGGAGGCGAGTCTGGGAACTAGACACCACCTATCAGTTGTGAGGTGAATGTGATCAAGCCTGCAGGAGCTGAATGTCCCATTTTGGAGCGTCACAAAAAGTAATCAAAGTCCTTAAAGGAGTGAGGCCAAAGACAAGAACCCTGATTGCCGCCGGGCAGCTTCACGGAGCGCCGAGGCCCTNGAGCCGCTCGGGGTGGGCCGGTCTCTCCGAGGGCGGGCGCCGCGCGGGTCCGCGTGGTCACCACGAGCCGGTGTCACAACTGGCATGGTGGCTCCAGGAAGGCCCGACTCGGCAGCCTTTCCCGGAGTGGACCGGTGTCTCCCTAGTGCGGCGTCCCTCCGCCGTGCAGGAGTAGGTGCTGGCCCCAGCGACGGCCGGACAATCCAGAAAGGGCCTTTCTGGGAAAAGCTAAAGTGGGTCGTCCCCTAAAGCAGGCGGTTTTACAGCGGGTCTGGGGAGGGGAGCACAAGGCCCCTGAACGTTGGCATGGGGCGTCCAGTCGTCAGAGTGGAAGAAGGCAGGTGACAACCACCGAGCTCCTGGCCGTCAGAGGCAAAGGTCCTAGTTTGACATTTCCTGTTAAGGAAGGTGCAGAAATAGGTGCAGTCCCACAGAGGGAGCTTTGACTTTGCAAACCCCTGTTTTACTGAAAACCTGAAAAACCCGGGAAAGTCTGGCACTGGGAAGAAGCGGCTTTGGAGACTGCCACAGTCTGGCTGGGCACAAATCAGGAGCCACTGAAGCAGGAACAAACTTTATTTCTGAACTCCACAAGCACACTCCACACACACGCTCCCCCCGAACTCTCCCAAACGCCAGGTGGCTCCTCCAGGAACCACCAACCGGAAATCCCTCCTCCAGCACTTCCCCAACCAATGCGAACTCTTCAGGAATCCCCGCGAGAACTCAAAAGTCATCATCTTAATGGCTTGCTGGCCTCACCTCTCAACCACTACTTCTGGCAAAAATGCCATGCATCATCCCGTCTCCGCTGTGGCCCTCAACAACCTTTGACCTGGCAAACCCCTGGGTTACTGAAAAACCGGAAAAACCCAGGAAAGTCTGGCACTGGCAAGAAGCGGCCTTGGAGACAAGCAGAGCACCAGGCAGGCTCAGCGAGTCCGAGTCCACTTCCCCCCTTGGCCCTCGGTGTCTTTTACGCCCTACAGACTCCAGGGTTCAAGGCTTCCTCAGGCACATGACCTTGACTTCTCCCCCTCTTCAGGCAGCGCTGGTCCTGCTGCTGCTGCAAAGCACGAAGCACTCCTTTGCAGAGCCAGCAGGTTGCAGTTAGCGTCAGACACGCCGGACGACTTGGGAAGGGTCGCAATTTCAGGAGGAGCCCTCTCCCAAAACCCACTTCCACAGATGTCCGACAGCCGGGCCCAGAGTTCCCCCAGGGTTTTCCGAGTTAGCAAAAGACTAGAAACAAGATGTCTGTTAGAAAGGCTGAGTACACTGGGCTCGGGCACTTAAAAGAACGAGGAAGATGGAGGGTTTTCTAAGTGATAGGTCTCTGCAGGCTTTTTACCATAACAGAAAGAAACGCAGGAAGCATAAAGCCCAGCTGATAAAGTTGGTTACTCAAGGAGAGAAGAGGTGTTGGTGTTGGTGATGGTGATGGAGAATGTGCTGGAAGCCCTCGAGGGAAAACAGAAAAGGAAAAAAAAAAAGTGTCACACATCTGGTCCAGTTGTGCCAGAGCAGTGGGATAGGTTGCCAAGAGACCAAAGAAAGCAGTCCTATCCTCGACAATGCGTGAGGCACAGGGCTTTATTGAGAAATGTTATGGGGAAGGTCCAGTGGAGGGAGACAGACAGCACTTCTGCCCCCGACGGTGCTTCACCCAGCAAGGCCTCCTCTCCATGGTGGTGGTGTCTATGGAGGCCAGCTGGGTGAGGGACGTGCAACCTTGCCACAGTGCCCCAGGTCTTCCCTGTGGGCACTGAGGGGTTTTTGGTGAGGCTGCGGAAGCAGGGACAGCATCGTCACCAGCTGGCTCTGTGAGCTTGTCTGAGCAGAGTCCCAAGGAGCGAGCGCCCTGGTGCACGCGAGAAGCGTCTTTCCACAGATAACCTGGCTCGCCCTGGTTCCCAGTGTGCATGAGGGAAGGCCAGCGTCCTTCAAGATGGTGTCTGGACATCCTGGCCCAGGCCTGCTCTCAGTATCCCCTTAACTTGGGTTTTGGAGATGGAGAGGGGTGCTCAGGTATATGGTGTTTTATTGTCCCTCTTTCTTTAAGGATGATATAATGACAGTAATAAACCAAGAACAAAACAAAACTGAGACAATTGGCCATTATTCTTGTGGGGCTCAGCAGTAGACCCAGAAAGACCCTGCCTCGGGGTATTATAATTGGCAATGTCATCGAATGGGCTAACACCCTGCCCCTCCCTCACCGCTGCAAGGGGAGGAGAAGGGAAACAACTTATTGACCACTTTCCCTGTGGTGAGAAGTGGAGGCTAGACATGAGCCAGGCAAGATGGCAGGCCTGCTGATGGCTGTGGGTCTACCTGGGCCATCTGTCTTGCATCCCTCGCTGCTGCTTTTCAGCAGTGCCTGGCTCCACGTGACTGACCCTGTTGCCTTCAGAAGGCACGAGGCCTGCTCTGCCCAGACCTGGCCATGATTCCCGATGAAGTCTGTCACGTGCTCCTCCTTCCAGGCCCAGAGTATAACTCAGGCTTTGTCGTACTCGAAGGACAAGCAGGTCCTTTGGACGACAACTTGGTATTATGATCAACTTGGGAAGAACAGGATGACCTCAAAGCATTTGTTCTTACTAAAATTATTTACATTTTCAAGTTTTAAAAAATCGAAAACCAGTACAGATGATCCAGGGTGGGGTGGGGAGGAGCATGGGAGTTCACAGCAACACCGCCCTCAGCTTGGGTGACTTCCACATGGCCACCAGAAAAGGTGACTATTTTTAGTACCGGGAATGAGCAGCCAGCTAATTCTGTCCAGTGATGGAGGCACAGTGGAGATGGAGGAAAGAGAGTCCTGAAAGTGTCTAGCAAGCATGGTTTGGTAGACCCTCTGGATGGTCATGTGTTCAGAGGATGCTGCCCCCAGCCCCAAGCTCCAGGTGTCAACCAACCACAGTGGTCCCATCTCCTCCCCCATGGTAGGCAGAATCATGAGCACATGACGTATTCTGACCAGTTGGGACCTGAAGAGAGGTGGGAAAGGCATCTTGTCTCCTATTCCTAGAGACAAGCAAGAGGTAGCCCCTCTCCTCTCCTGTCGGCCTGATTCTGAACCCAGTGCAGATGCGTGATGAGTGACAGGTCCTGCCATGTGTTGTGTGCATGTGCCAGCCTGGGACAGGTCCAGAGCAGGGTGAAGGGAGAGACCTGTCCTCTCAATCCAGACCCACAGTCCTGGAGAGTTTGATTGGGGTTGGCTTCTTGGCTGCTGTGGCTCTGGGACCCCTGGTAGTGACATCCTGCTATGTTCTGCCACGGCCTGGAGCATGGCATCTTCCCTGTTTGCCGCCCTGTGTTTCTGCCTCCCCCACCTCTTGCTGTCGGTGGTCCTTAATGTTATTTAGTGTTGTTCTTCCTGACATTTGTGAACAAATAGTGGTTTTCCTCTAGTTTCAGTTTACAGGGTGGGATGTTAAAGTTGTGTGTTTCATTCTTGGTATTGACTCCACAGAGCATTGAAGAATGGATTCTGAGGCTGACAGTTCATTCTTCTTTTTTTTTTTTTTTTAAGTTGGACGCAATGCCTTTATTTTTATTTATTTATTTTTATGTGACGCTGAGGATCGAACCCAGCGCCTCAGATGTGCTAGGCGAGCGCTCCACTGCTGAGTCCCAGCCCCAGCCCTGACGGTACATTCTTACGACAACAACACCTTGATTCTTCTGCGCCCCAGCTACACTGGGATCCGTGGGACATATGTGTGCCGGGTTGAAATAGGCTTAATTTCAAGACTTTTCTAGCCACTGAGTTTCCTAGAGGGAAGAGCATCCTTCCCAGACCTGAGCCTCAGCATCACAGGTGGGCTGATGAGCACGTCTCAGACGAGGTGGCGTAAGTGATGTGACTAGGAACCATTTATCTGGAGGTGGCTTTGGAGCCACCCAGCAGGTGGAACAAGCCAGTGAGTGGTGTTTCCACGCGACACCTACGGCCTGGTGTGGGTGCGAGTGCAGACCCCATGCCCTGGGAGGGGAAGCACATTGGGCATTTCTGATGCTGGCTTCAGGTGCCCACTGGGCCCCTCCCAGACCTTCCAGGAACCCTGACACCACAGCTTTTGATGTGGCCTGTCCCTAGCACCCATCCCCTCTCCCTTCAGCATGGAGCCCTGATGAGGCTGTTGCCCCTCACCCTCTGGATGCTCATGTGTTCAGAGGATGCTACCCCCAGCCTCAAGCTCCAGGTGTCAACTGACCACAGTGGTCCCATCTCCCCCCCCCCCATGGTGGGCGGAATCATGAGCACATGACATATTCTGACCAGTTAGGACCTGAAGAGAGGTGGGAAAGGCATCTGTCTCCTATTCCTAGAGACAAGCAAGAGGTAGCCCTTCTCCTGCTTCTGGACCTCCTACGGATGTTGCCACCATGAGGAAAGCTGGTATGCAGAAGAATCACAAGGTGGGGACCCCGAGTGGGGGGAATGCAGCTGGAGGCTGACCATCCCGGGCCAGCGGCTGCCCTTCCTGTGGACTTCTCTCATTTAACCAGCTGAGCTGGAGTTTTCTCTGCTGTTGAGCATCTGAGGTGCTACAAGTGTAGGCAAGTTCCTTCCTTCTGCTTTTCTCCAGCCATGAGGATTTGACTCACTCACAGGAGGCACTCCTGCTTGGTCTAATCAGAAAAGAAGGGCCAAGAGTGAGAGGAGGAGAGGGGACGGGGCAGCAGAGCAGCAGCATATGGGTTTTGCAGCACAGCCTCGGGAGAGAGCGGGAAACCTAAGCCTCCCCCTGCCACGGACATGCGTCAGGGGACAGGGAAGGGGACCTGAAAAGGAGCAAAGGATTCCCAGGTCATAGAAAGCACTCACAGATACAGATAAGAATAAGTTTGTAAAAGGAAAAAAGCATTAATGATAAAACGAAGATAACTGAAGAGGAGCACCAGCGTTTGCCCTAACAGGCGGCTCGGAGCCCGCGCCCTCAGCAGAGAAGCAAGGGAAGAAGCACAGCAGGAGAGGGTCCCCGAAAAATGGCCAGTTTCTGGGCATGTGCTCTCCCATGGAGCCACATCTGAGCGCACAAGAGAGACTTAGCTCTCCTCCCACGGCTACTGAGCTGGGTGTGTGAAACGGCGCTGCTCCTTGAACTTAGGTGCTAGTTCAGTTTTATTTTAGCAAATAAAGAAACCGAGAGCTTTAGGCCACTCCTTGGCATGCCCTCCATAACTCAGCTGCTCCAGGGCTGCGCGTGTTCCTGCCAGTGGTGTGAGAAGCCGGACCCCTGGGCGCCAAGCAGCCACCACTGCCCCGGCATCATCACCGACATTCACTCCTCCCGGAACCAGGCGCTCCCCCTGGTGTCCCAGGCATGGTTCCCACAGGATCACTTGGCATCTTCCCAGCTCTTTCTGATGAGGGTCTCCTTCTCTGTAGAGGCCTCCCCGTCCTGGAAAGGGGTGTGTGTGTCAGGGAGCACGCTGCCTTGTTTCTGCAGTGCTGGGCATCTGGCCTGCGCTGGGCATATGCTCTCCCATGGAGCCCCATCTGTGCCCCATCCGCAGCCCCACATCCTGCTGGGCATCTGGCCTGTGCTGGGCACGTGCTCTCCCATGGAGCCACATCTGAGCCACATCCATAGCCCCACGTTGCAGACTTTATCCTCCTATCTATTTGCAGTGTCCTTTACGGTTCTCGCTGTATTATGTGTTCTCAAGTCTCAATTATATTTAAAGTAAGTTTCTGCCTCAATGAGCGAAACCCTTAGAGGAGACTAATTCCAATACCACTGTCTCAGCCCAGGGATCCCAGGGTGAAAGTTGGGTCTTCGAATTGGTTGTTTTGCCTAAGCACACTCCCCTACTGCCTGACCACACGACAGGAACTTCCAGAAATCCTTCTAAGGTACAGCGAGGCTGTTTGTCGTGTTATTAGAGGAGACACCCCAGCAGCAGGAATGGCTGTGACTCTTCCCCACAGCACCCTGAATTCTCTCCACACCATGTGCGGGGCGCTGAGTGTGGAGCCTTAGAGTCAGGGCTTCGGGACCACTGGCCTGGGCCTGGTGGGAGGCTGCACTGTCTTGGAAGATGACCCATGTGACAGCAGGAACCTCACCAGCAAGCAGAAGCCACAGGGGTAGGGGTTTCTTCCTTGGAAGAAAACAAGGCTGATTCCTCTAAGATGATACACAACTGGCAAGAACTGAGCAAATCTGCATCTAATATACTTCTGCACCTACGTTCTAAGACAAAGTTAAGTTACAAAAGTCTGAAAGTAGCAAATATGTGGGCCAAGGGTCAGGGAACGGCCTGGCCCTGTGTCCAGGACACCCTGTGTCACATGGTGCTGGCGACCTGGTCTGCAGTGAGGGCTACATGTCGTAGAGCCGGAGCTGCTCCTGCACGTCGCCGTCGGACATCTCACCAAACGTCTCCTTGTTGTCCTTCATGAGCTTGAAGATGGCAGCCAGCTGCTCTTTCTGAACTCTGTCGAGAAGAAAGGACAAGAGGAAAAAGATGCTTCCAACCCAGGAGGGGGGGGGAAGAGACCACCGGGAGCAGTTGGTGGGGTGGGACTGACCTCGCCCGTTGGTTACTGCCTTTGCTTTTTCAGAATGAGAAAACTAAAACCAAACTCTCCTAAAACGCAGGAGCTGGCTTGCTCCAGCTGCTGCACGCAGGCATTCTAGGTCTTAGGCTTGCTGCAGAGGTCTGGGGCCCCAAGTGTCACATAGGTTCACCGTCCTCAGTTTCCCCGTGGTCCTCAATTTCTAGTTGACTTTGCAGCTCACAGAGGCAAGGAGGAAGAGAACCGCTCCCTTAGGTAAGGAGAGCTTGGTTTGGGGGGAGCCAACAGAGAAGGAAGGAAGACAGCTGGCCGGGAAACGGGCACATCCAGATGTGCATGCAGGAGAGCTGGGCAGGGGGCAGCAGCAGGGGCAGCTGGCATCGTCCCTCGGGATTTCCCTACACAGGAAAGCGCTGCCTTTTCTTTTTATGACCTCCCTTTTCTACCTTGCACAAAGATGCCCTATGGCCTACAGTGGCCCTGCCCCTCTTACCAGGGGAGGGCATGGGTGAAGATTAGCCTCAGTGTTTGCAAGCCGTGCTGTTGTTATCTTCTGAGGCTCGGCCATACATCGGACCAGCACAGGGCAACTCCCACAGCAAACACGAGGCCGGTGAGGCTGAGCAGGAGCCCGGGACCGCGTGGTTCTTGTTCTGCTGCCCTTGCCTGCCAGCATGGATGGCCACTGCAGCTTGGTTCTGTCTACTCCAGTTTCTGGCTTCTGCTGCCCCTGCCCTCCACACCACTGGCCCGGCACCTTGAGAGGACGTAGCCATACTTCAGGCCTGGACCTCCCAGCCCTGCCCTGGAAGGGTTCTGCTACATCGTGGGTCCACCAGGGTGCAGGCTTCAGCAAGCTTCTGGGCCACCAGCCTCCTGCAGGGTGGTCTCTGGGCCCGGCCTTACACTTACAGAATACACTCCTTCTGCCATAACCCTGCCCTCCTCAGCCCTGTCTCTTCCCCTGAGCAGTTGGATTTTAGCAGTTGGATGACCGCAATCCCAAACCCCAGCCTCATTTGTCTGGGAAATTTGCATCTATAGTCAGTTCTGGGAAGGGGCCTATCATAGGGACTTCGTACACTTCTGCACAAGGAAAGAGGTGCCAGGCACTGACAGGGAGTGTGGGGCGGAGTGCCTTGGACGGTCAGTCAGATGTGGACATCTCCCCAAATCGACAAGAGTCAACTTCATGTGGCTTTGGTGGCTATGACGGTTGTGTTTTTAACAGGGTAAAGGCTTCAAAATGAAAGAGTTAAAATAACCAGTTCCAAAGAGATTATTTAGAGTATGTTTTTAAAACAAAGCAAACCAAAAAAACACACAGTAACTGAGATCACATCCTCAAAGTTTATTGGGCTGGGTGAGGGCTGAGTTCAGAGAGCCAGGCTGTTGGGTGCTCGTCGGTGCTGCCTAGGAGCCAGTCCAGACAGGGCTGGGCACCTGTGCCTGGAGGAGTCCCTACTGAGTATCAGATACTACCCTGTAGGAACTTGTGAGGCATCTTGCCCATGTCCATGGCTCTGTGCCGAAGGCACCAACTGTGGCTGTGGCTCTGTTGCTGTCCTGCACCTACGGTAGCAGGCCAGGGAAGGCCGTAGGAACGCACTCCCTGAAGCTGGGACTGGACGTTCCTGGCCTTCCACCCCGTGGAAAGTTTTTATGTAAAACGTCTTAGCCAACAAATCTAAGAAATGCAGATTAGTTTGTTATAGTATAAATATTGTCAAATATAAAATTCCAAGAAACTACCTTGGGACTGATCTAATTTTCTGGTAAAGTCTATCTGAAAACTAGGAAAAGGCATAGTCCAGAAGTCTATTTTAAGCTAACACAGTTATTATTGCTTCTGCCAAAGCACAAGTGGAGATTCTGCTGAGCTGGTAAGAATATCAGTAAAAAGGCCTCTTAGCAACAAGAGGGCTGGGCCAGGCCTTCCCCCTGTTTGAAAAAGAAGGGCAGCCGGAAAGCCAGGGCCTGGCTCTCTGCACCTGGGGTCAACATGGCGTCTCTTACACTTGGCAGAGAGCGAAGGACGTGGGCTCTGAGGGAAAGGGGCATGGTGGGCTAGGGAGCAGAGGTGGGCTAGGGAGCATAGGTGAGCTGGGCTCTGTCTGTCACTACTTAAAGTCTTTGGGGGTTTGGTTTCAACATGGATGAAAGGAGGAGGGCTGGGATAAACTAATTTAGAAATGTCAGAGCTGCTAAAATTGGTGGTATCATAAGTGTAAAAGGCATATAGCAAGTAAATTTGGGTAATAAGAAAAAATCCAGATCTAAGGTGTGAGCTCAATCTTTCAAAACCCTTTAACTTAACAAAGTGACCACCATAAACGGGGAAAATCTCCAAACAGGGCAGAACCCAAGGAATTCCAAAGGACCCTGCCATAATTTGCCAAAGGCATTCCTGATTGGGGGTTTATGTCTCAGCAGAATTGTAGGCAAGTGACCCCAGAAGCCTGCATGGGCTTCTTTCTGGGGGTTTCCATTTTTATCTCTCAAGCTTTTAAGATGCCAAAAGGGAAAGCTTTCAGGAAGAGGCTAAGGATAACTTCATTATTCTTCAGTTCTGTAAAGAGAAATAGGGAGAAAAAGATATGCATTTTACTCATTTCATCTTACAAGTACCAGGGAAAGGGGGACAGAGGGACAAGGAAGGAGAATGTTTGGAATTGCAGAAGGCGTGTTAGACGCTGGTTTCTCAAACACCTGGCACTTTGCTTCTCATCAGTTGCAGCAAGATAGTCTGCAAGGTGGCCAGAGCTGGCAGAGCCCCCGTGGGTCCCCAAGAGAGCATGTTCTGCCTTTGCAAAGCCTAGAAAGCAGCTTGCTGATCTTTGTATGGGTAAGTGAGCACCTTCCTATCACCCTAGGGGATATCTTCCTGATAGCCACTGACTGTGTTTTGTTCTTTCTTGGCCTGTTGGCACCCTAGGAAGTGCTTCCCCAGCAGGGCCACTTGGGAATGAGTTCACAGAGCATCTGCAAGGGATCTGATTATGTGCCTTTGGCGCCATCTCCTGGTGATCGGAGTCTGTGCATCTCAGGCGGAAGTTGAAATTCACTCTTGAAATCCAAGTCTGTCCTTGGTCTCCTAGATGCTCCCAGGCACAAGAATCACAGTCCCACAGCCCTGGTTCCCCCACCACCTCTTCCACATCCCCACTATGTCACATTATACCCCTCCTGTCCGTTTCCAGAGGATTCAGGACAGTCCTGCAGACTTTCAGATGCAGGAGCATGGGGCCTGGGCCCATCTGTCAGTGCCAGCACCCTGAGTGCCTAGAATGTATGATCTGGGTTCCACTTTTCCCCAGGACTAGCAGGTGGGAAGAACTGAGAAAGAGCCGACAGCCGCGCTTGGTCTTTTTCCTGCCAAGTTACAAAGCCAGCCAAGCCCTGCGCTTCACCAGCTCTGGGGGTGAGGAGGAGGCCTCTTGCCCTGGGGAGCTGTCACCAGCCTGCAAGCCAACCTTCCCTCCCAGCCACACTCTGAGCTGGAGGTGGCACCTCCCAGGGAAGCTGTGGCTGGAACCAAGGAACACCCCCAGAGGCAGAGCCAAAGCCAGGAGAGCATGAGTATGTCCCACCCAGAGGGGACTGGAGATGAGCAGACAGGACAACAGGGTCTAAGTCGAAGCCACTCTGGATTTACAGACCCGACCACTGGCTGGCCCCTGGGTAGAGGGCATTTTATTTGTGAGCAGTTTCAAGGGCACAGATGTCCAAGTAAGTGTCTGAGAACTCTCTTGGGCCCTCCTGCTCCTTGCCCTACTTGCCATGTCCTGAAATCCCGTGAGCAAGCCAGAACCAGGGGAATGCCAGAAACGGGACCCCATACAGATTTAGGCTCTAGGTGCAGATATGGCAGCTGAGGTGAGGCAATTGAAGTCAGGGCGCTGCAGCATTTGCCTGTTAACCAGCTGCCCCTCTGCTGGGCACCCCGAGTGCCTAGAACATAATCAGAAGGAGGCACAGAGTCTGGTAGAGAAGAATTTGACAGGCGAGGAGAGCATCCTGCTGGCCAGCCTTGGTCTCAGCAGTTTGCCGATAGCATGAGTGTTATATTTCCTAGGACAATTCCAGGGCAGTTCCTTTGACTTGGCTGCCCCCAGGACTGTCTAGCAGCCACCAGCTCCCTCACCCCATGGGAGGTATCATGCTGAAGATGAAAAGACAGAGCCAAATTGACCAGCCTCTGCAACCCCAAGCATCACCATGTGCGGAGCTGAAGTGGTGGGTGGCCCTAAGGGGGCCTGGGTGGCTGTTCACTGGGACCACATGCAGGGAGCAAGCGGATGCTGCAGGCATGCGAGCTGCAGGAGGCACGCGGGCAGAGGTGGGAATGGGATGAACAGGACCTCCAGCTCGCCAGGACCTCCGCCAGCCCCTCCTCAACCCGGGCACAAAGTGGCGGCTGCAGTTGTGCAGATGAGGAGCCAGGGACCCTCCCTCAGCCCACGAGCAGCTCCTTGGCACAATGTCAACCCACAGAATAGCTGAGTCTGAATTGCGGAAAGCCCTGTTGGGAAATGGTTGGGGTGGGGGGGGCCTGCTCTCTTTGAAAATAATTCAGAGATAATTCTCTCTCTGATTCTGAGGCCCCAGCTCCAAACATGGTGGCAGTGGCAGCCTGGCCCTGCCTGAGGCCTGTGGCCCACTCACTGAGCTCATGTGCCCACTGAGCATTGACCCGAGCACAGGCTACAGCTGTGGCTTTGTCTGTGGCATCCACAGAGGCCTTCAAGAGTGGCAGGGGTGTCGAGCCCTCTCTTCCTGGGCCATGGGCTTCTCAGCTCTGCAAAGGAGAGCTCCAAAGCAGCTGCAGACCACGGAAAACACGTGGACACTGGGCGTGTGTTGACAGGGAGTGGCCAGCTGCAGCCCTGGCTTTGAGGAGCACAGGCAAATCTGTGCATGTCCAACCAGCCTCAGGGTTCGCCTGAACCACGACCCACGTCCCATAGCCACCAAGATCTCAACCTCACCAGGAGCACTAGGACCCCAATCAGCTGGCTCCTGGCCCCTCTGGGACTTAATTGGCCTCCAGAAACTTCTGCCCCTGGGAAAGGGGCCTTCTGTGCCTGCAGTTGCTTGGGCAAGACAAGAAGGAGGGCTCAGGGGGACAGGAAGGCGTCACTCAGTTATGAGGCAGCAGGGAGGGGGCTCAGACCAGTCAGTGGTGTTGGGGACACATCAGCAGACAGTGTGAGGGAGGCACCTAGTCTATGAAGTCATTCTCCTTACCAAAAGGATTTGCAAGAATATTTGTGGCTCAGGACCTAGGGAACTTGCTACAGGGAAGTGAGGTCAGAGGTCAGCTCAATCCTGAAATATAAAGGCAGCAACCGGGTCAAGAGGCAGTCCTCAGTGCCCAAGGAGGAGTGGGGGCTCCCAGGTGGCTCTCCCTCCCACCTGGGCCTGCATGGCCAGGCCCTGGCTCCCAGGCTCCCAGCGTTGGGGCCTTCCTGCCCAAGTGGGAGAGCAAACCTGATGCTGGTGGATGCCGGGCCCAGGAGCAGCCAGAGAGGGCGGAGGATTCTGCTAGTTATGCTCACCAGAGGGCCCGGTCCCCAGCAGTCCCCAGGCTCATAAAAGAAGCAGCTCATTAACCAAAGGCACCCTGCACACAGGTGGCCGGTGGCAGGATGGCGTGGCCGGAAAGTGGTGAGGGAAGCCCAGCGGGCGCAGGGAGTCTGGTGGGGGTGCAGCAGCCCAATTCCAGAAACAAGCGGCCCAGCCGCCTCCCTCAGCCGCATGCAGGAGAGCAGAGGAGGAGCACCAAGAAGCCGACCTCGGTGATGAATCGCTTTTGTCGTGGACTCGCGTTAGGGACAGCTGGGCATGCTCTGGGCACTTTCCTGACATCTCATTTGTTTTTTCATGTGGTGGTGGGGAAGGAAGAACAGAAGCCAAGGGGCTCCAGCCCTCCCCTTCCCACCAGGCTGAAAACCACCAAGACAGAAAAGAACCCCAGACTAAGAGGGGAGGGGCTCCGCGGGGGCGTGGCTCGGAGGCTGCGCCCTCCGGGTGCCCAGGAGCCTCCCCAGGGCAAGCTGAGCCGGGAGGGGCCCTCGCCTACCTCTGCTCCTCCTCCAGCTCTTCTTTGGTCATCATCTTCTTATACTGGTTTCCTCTCAGCTGCCCAGGGCTGTACTTAAAGGAGAAGGTCTCTCCTGTGGGGATGAGGGGCACTGATAAGAGCCTGGTGGGTCGTACGAGGGCCCCAGCCCAGGTTGTTTCCCCGCCTTTATTAGTTTGAAAAGCAACACTTCAGTCAGAGAAGCCCCGTTAAAGAGGGGCAGCATGCACAAGCCCCAACCAGCCCAGTCTCAGGGTGGACACTCAGCAACACTGTCCTCTCGCCCCAGCACCCACACCTAAGCCCATCCCACTCCTCCATGAAATCCTCACATCTCGCCCTGGAAATGGGGACAAGATGAAAACAGAACAGCCAGAGAGAAACTGCCCTCCCCACCTGGGGTGGCATTTCCCCCCAGGCCGGTGGAGCCAGCCACTGAGCTGTGTCTGTCCCTCTCTGGTGAACAGTTCCTGCCAAGCCGCCCACTGCGAGGCTTCCCTTCAACCTCATCTCCACGCCCAGGGCCGCTGCCCAGCCATCAGGCAGCAGCTGTTGACAGGCGGCCATGGCTCACATCAGGAAGCAGCGGTGCCAGGTGGGCCACGGGGACCTGCCCTCCTGGGCTTGGGAGTGCCAGCCAAGCACGTTCTCCCATCCCTCCCCCACGGTTATTAGAGACCTAGAAACACAACTGGCCCACGTGGCGGTGATGTGGGGGCAGCTGTGTCTGGAAGGGCACAGCAGCAGCGCCCCGCCTGCAGACAAGGGCAGCCATCCAGGTCTGGGAGCACAGGGGTCTGGACATGTGACATGGGGTGAAGGCAGGCTAGAGGAAGTCAGGGTGCAGCAAGAGAGGAAAGCTAAGTATCCTATGAAGGGAGCTGCCTGGACCCCAGACTGACTGGAGAGCTGGGGTGGCCCGTGGCTGTCACCTCTAATTTCCATCAACATATAAAGGACTGGGTGGGGGAGCAGCTCCAGAGGCTTCTCTTCCCAGCTGCTACTCTACAAGTGTGTCCCGCTGTCCCTGCAATGTCAGGTGGTTCCTCTTCTGTCCCACAGCAGGACAACCCAGGTCACTGCTGTCTCTTCCCAGTGGTGGCCGGCATATGTCAGCAGGTGGGTTGATGTGGGCGCAAGGGAAGGAAAGGCTCTCGGATTAGGGCTCCTCCCTCTGGGCGGAGAGAAGAAAGTTCTGGATGTCGGTCCAGGACCTGAGACTCTGCAGGGGCTATTTCCTTCATCAAACCCTGGCCCAGGAGGAGAAGGCTGGGGGCTCCTGTGGGATACCCCTGCCCCCGCTGGCTGCTTTCCTCAGGGAGCAGTCACTTCATGTGCACAAGGATTACTTTGCTCTTCACTCAGTCCACAAATACTCAAAGTGCACAATTCCAGGTGCTGGGGAGACCGCATTGACGAGAACACCCAGCAAACAAATATATGTAATTAAAAGACATGATTTAGCTGGACGCCAAGGCCCACACCTGTGATCCCAGCAGCTCAGGAGGCCGAGGCAGGAGGGTCATGAGTTCAAAGCCAGCCTCAGCAACTCAGCAAGGCCCTAAGCAACTCTGTGAGACCCCGTCTTGAAATAAAAAATAAAAGGGCTGGGGGTGTGGCTCAGTAGTTAAGCAGCCCTGGGTTCAACCCCTGGACTAAAACAAATTTTTTGCATTTGGTCCCAAATGCTCTGCAGAGGACAACATAGGTGGGGAGGGCTAATCAGGTGAGGCTGGGAGAGGGAGCTGGGGGTGTGTGGTGGAGACGGCCCAGCTAAGTGTGCCTGGAGGACCTGACAAAGCATGGTGGCAGGAGCAAAAGGAGGGGGGGTGGGGACGACACGGGAGGCTGTGTGTGTGGGAGAGGCAAGGAGGTGGGGTGAGCTGGGCCAGGTTTCCGGGGAACCCTGTGGACTGAGCAGAGAGGGCAGGCCGCCCTGCCTCCTGCCCATCAGCTGGCTCTCCCCTAGGGCTCTGCTTGCCCACAGAGGGTACCGAGCATCAGAAGCCTCTGGGGTCCCTGGAATCAGGAGCTTCTTGAGGCCAGAGTTTGGAAATTAGCCCTGATTAGCCCTCCACACCTATGAGGCCAGGGATCTAGAAGCCACCCTGAGCCACTGCAATCATCCTGAAGGAGCAAGGGGCCTGGGTCCCTGGTTATCCCCCAAAGCCTGTATGTCCTGTCGCCCTTGTGACAGCAGCTGCAGCTGCAGACGGAACTTGCCACCAACCCTCAGTGTGAACCCAGAAGAGGCGACTGACAAAACCAGTGAACCCCAACCACAACTGCGTTGCTGTTTTAGAAAACCGGAACGCGAGGCAGCTGCCGGCCTGGCGCTCCTGTAGGGTCGGCTGGCCTTGCTGGCAGGTCTGATTGGCTCCACTTTTACTCAGCCACACAGAACAATCGACTTGAAATCACAAAAAGGGACGAGCCACACACAGCTGCATCTGATTCGGTGAGATCAGGAGGGCTGGATGTGGAAGGCCCCGGGGTGGGGGTGGGGGGGGGTGGGCTGTCTTCCAGTCTGTTTGAATCTCTGAGTTGCTTAGGAAGCCACTTTAGCGACACTAACCAATCAGCCCGGGAGCTGAGCTGCTGGCTGCAGAGGGGCTGGGTGTCCACCCGAGCTTCCTGACAGCGGGCAGCCAGCCCCCCTCCCTCTGCTTAGTTAGAGACGGCAGGAAGCCATGGGGACAGGGGCTAGCCAGGGACAGCCGCGCAGATAAGGAGGGAGGGCTCAGGGACAAGTACGGTGAGCTTGTGTGTGAGGTGGCCTGCCAAGCCTCCCCCTGTGCACACCCAAGGGCCTGTGTCCCCAAATCACTAACAATCCTGGTCCCACACGGAGAGCCCCAGTTGCAGCGAGTCCCTGATTGGAGATGATACAGAAGAACCCACATCCGAGAAGGAGGTCCCCCGCCCACTGCCAGATGCTCACTGAGCCCCACATTCCTGAACCCCCTCTTTCCACCACTCCCACTAGCGGGGGAGACACAGCCAGTTTCACTGTTTAAAATTATAAAATATCGAAAACACAGAAAAGCAACAGGGCCTCGGGGCTCCTGCTCGCTGTGCAGGTGTAGCAAGTGCTGACATTTTGCTGTCTGTGCTCAGCTTCTTTTGGAAAGAAACGCAATGTGGCAGATCAGCAGGGGCCCCACGCACTTGGTTCTGACTGTCCACGGCAGGGAATGGCATGGCTAGGAGGCCAGGGAGCCCCTGCCACTAAGAGGCGGCCTGTGAGTGGTTTCTGTCTTGACAACATGGGTCAGAGATATTTGGAGAGAAAGGGGACATACTGAGCCTGCTCGTGAGAGGCAGGGGAGATGGTAGAGGCTTGCCAGGCTGTGCAAGGTCCTGGGTTCCATCCCCAACACCCCAAACAAAACCAAACAAAAAAGCAATATAGAGTCAGCTGGGTGAGGTGGTACACACCTGAAATCCCAGTGGCTCTGGAGGCTGAGGCAGGAGGATCACAAGTTTGAGGCCAGCCTCAGCAATTTAGCAGAGCGGTAAGCAACTTATTGAGACACCCATCTCAAAAAATAAAAAGGGCTGGGGATGTGGCTCAGTGGTAAAGCGCCCTGGGGTTCAGTCCCCAGTGCTAAGAACAAAAACAGGCAGGACAGAAGCCAGGGCCTCCTGGACCCACACACGCTCATATTATAGACAGAAAACTCCGGGAGGTGGCAGCAGAGGGGGCAGGGCTTTGGCCAGACCATCATTCCCAGGCACCCCCTCCTCAGACCTCCAGCGCTGGGTACCCCCAGCACGGCTTGGTCCTAATCGGGCCCTGCAGGAGGGGCAGAGACTGCAGCTCAAGGGAGTCCCACTCACCGTCCTCGTCCTCAGGCCCTGCTGGGGGAGGGTCCTTCTCACTGTCCGAGTCCTGTTCCTCCTCCTGCAAGACAAGGGCAGGGGTCAGTGCCACAGGCAGAGAAGGGGCTATGGCCAGCTCTTGGGGTGTGTGAACACTCTAGAGTGTGAACTGGTGGATGGGGCCAGATGGCCGCCTTGGGAAATGGTGGCAGTGGGTGGACAGAAGATAGGGGAAGGGGCTCTAGGTCCAGTGTAACCAGGTCCAGCAGTTGTGCCTATCCTGCAGCTAGGTCCCCTGAGCCCAGGAACAGGGCTCCTTTAACCTGTGCACCTCAGGCCCTTGACCTTCCCCAGGTGCTTGTCTGGGAATTCGGAGGCCATTTTGCTGAGTGGGCCTGGGACCCCCCATCCCCCACGGCAGTGAGCAAATTAGAGGCACAAGAGCAACGCTGGCCAGGCCGGGGCAGGGCCTTGGCGCAGCTGCCTGGGAAATCGCAGGCCCCGCCCTCCAGGCCACCTTCTGGGCCTGGCCATCTCCATGTCCACTTTCCCAAAAGTGGAGCTCCGCCTCCTCAGCTCCGGGTCTCTCCCACACAGAGAAGGCAGGAGGCATGTCCGGGGCGGTCTCTGTAGGAGGAAGGAGTGACTTCAACTTGCAGGAATGTTGGAGGATGACAGGGACATACCATGGGCCAGGGGGCAGGAGGGACCTGGAAGCCCAGAGGGCGAATGTGGAACAGCACAGGTCTGAGAGCAGAGTGGACAGGCATGAGCTGCCCAGCAATGAAGACCAGGCTGCAGCCCCGGGGGAGACACCCCCAAAACACAGCTGAGCTGGGGGGCAAGCTTTCACAGGCCCCTGGTGGTCAGAAGTGGCCAGCACCAGGGCCTGAGTGCCTGCCTGGGGGTACTGTCTCTTCCCACTCAGCAGTGTGCACAGGGCCACCTAGGTGCCACCAGGCTGCCCCCTGCACAGGTAGGGACGTGTCCAGGCTGTCCAAAGACCTCCTGAACTCTGCAAAGGGAGTGTCTTCGTGGCCGGGGTTAGGTAGGCAGGCCTCTCCAGGTGCCAGGAATGGGAACCCCCCTGGATGCAGCACCCCATTTCTAAGGGTCTGCCCTCTGGACGGCACTTCTATCCCGCGATGCCGTGCCCAGCAAAACAAGCCATAGCTGGAGAGAGCAACGGTTCACCCACTGAGTCTAGCTGGGTGAGCTGGTGCCCGTGGTCACCAGATGCTAACTGTTCCCTGTCTTGCAGGGCATGTGGGCCCGGGGCACTGACAGCACTCCCGGAGAACAGCGTGCTAGGGAGAGAGCAAGCAGCAGCGCCCGGCCAGCAGCCCTCGGGCGTGTGTTAGGGTGCTGGTGATCCTAAGTGCAGAGGGGGAGCTTTTGGAAACAGCCGTCAGCTCAGGGAGCAGAGCTGGGGAGGGCTGCCTTCCTTTCAACCTTTACATTTCAGAATAATTTGAATTTTCTAATTATGTGCATGAGTTACTCCGTGTATTTTAACAATGCTAATGGGGTCTCTGGGCAGCGAGATTGGGGCTATTTTTTTATATACCTATCTTTTCCAACAGAGCAGGCAGGGATACGACTGTAACATGATAAAAAGCAGGTTTGCTCTGTGCCCCAGCTCCTGACACAGTGCTCCGAAACCCTGACGATCTTCTGAGTAACAGAAGTAGCTCTGTCCTAACGTTTGGTCTTTGGCCCCAGCTCCTGACACAGTGCCCTACATCCCTGGGAGTCCCCTGGACACCGAGCACCTTCTGCTCTACTGAGTTAGCTCTTGGTGGCCCCTGGACGGGACTGCTCTCCAGGAAGACTGAGCCACAGTGGGACACTTGAGCCCTCGGTCCCCACTTTTCCTGAGGCAGGTGGAGGCAGTGATGGGCCTTGCCTGTGTGGGGAGAGCAAAGTCCCTAACGTCTGGGGCATTCTGGGCTCCTGGACGTCCACGGTGGGGAGGAAGGCACGGCCCAGCTCCACAGGGACGGGGCTGCTGTGCTCGGCACCTTTGGGACCTCAACCTCTGTGCCTCCTTCTGGCGGTTCATCTGTCACTGTACCTTTATCATAAACCCATCAACGTGAGGTGCTTCCCAGAGGCTGTGCCCGCCTCGGCAGACCATCCACCCCGAGGAGGGGGTCTCGGATGCCCTGATTTACAGCCAAGTTGGAGGAAGTGTGGGTTTCCTACTTGTGACTTTGCAACCGGCATCTTGAAGGTCTGAGGCCACCTGCAGGGTCTGCCCAACCCCACATAGGGAGTGCCGAGAGCTTAACTGTAGGATGTCCAGTTGGTGCCAGACAGTTGGAGAAGCGGCTGTCACAGGCCAAGTGCCTGAGAAGTGCTGCGTGAGCACAAGGAAGGCAGCTGTCCCCCAACACTGACACGAAGCCTTCTTTTTTTGGGGTGGGGGGTGGGGGGGCTACTGGGGATTGAACTCAGGGGCACTGGGACACCAAGCCACATCCCCAGCCCTATAATGTATTTTATTTAGACGCAGATCCCTCCTGTCTCAGCCTCCCTAGCCGCTGGGATTACAGGCGTGTGCCCCCACTCCCAGTCTTGGATGCCTTCTTTAATGACAGACACACGTCACCCTAGTTGGGGAGGGCCCCAGAAGGAGAATAGAGAGGCCAATTCTCCTAATAGGTGCCAGGGACACAAAAATGAAAAGAAAAATAAGAAAGAATGAGCACAGGTCCTGTCCTTAAGGTGCTCTGGGCCCACGTGAAGACGCAGCTGAAGCCCGACAATGATCCCAGAGGACCTGGGGGGTGCTGCCTTCCGTCCTGCAGTGACGGGTGTTTTGGGAGGGTCAGCAAACAGCACTCTTTGGAGCACCCTAGGGCCTCATAGAAGAGCCAGGCTCTGCACTCCAGCACTTACCTAGGCTTTTAGAGAACACAGAAACAGTGATAGGGTTCCTCTTGTGCATGTGTGCAGTGCTAGCGATGGTGCCCAGGGCCTCAGGCATGCTGAGCGCGTGCCCTACCACCGGGCTACACCCCCAGTCCCCCTTATTCTTTTTCACAAAGCAAAACACCCCTCCCTATTGCATCTGGCTCTTATTTTATAAAAATGTGTGCACAGCAGAAAAATGGAAGGCTGACCCCAGAAAAAAGAAGTGGAGGTTTCAGAAGCAGCACAGTTGAGACCAAGATGAAGACCGCTCAGGAAGAGGGTGCATTAGCCTCGGGCCAGAGCTGTGTGCTGTGACGGGGACAGGGCTAGAGTGTGCGGTCTGAGGAAGGCCCAAGCAGCAGTTCCTGGGGACTGCACTCTCTCTTTCCTTACAGAAGGTCCCGGGGCACGCTGAGTTTTGCAGACTGTGTTCAGGACTCTGCGAGGCATTGAGGTGACACTCTGGGGCCTGAAGGAAGGGGCTCAGCTGGGCCTGCAGAGAGCAGGGACAGTCTCAGAGGCGGCGGCACTCTGATAGGGTCTGAGACAGGGGTGCTGACAGCTGTCGTGGGAAGGGGACTCTGGGCAGAGGGCACAGCCAGGCAAAGGCCTGGAGGCCCAGAGTCCAGAGTTTTCCAGCTACTGCATGAGCCTGGCATGACTGAGGGGCGGTGTGTGGCACGAAATGGTCAGAAACCAGGGGACAGAAATGTGGGGCTTGCACCACAGAGTTCTAAGGTGGCACAGAAAAGGGTTCAGGTTTCTTCCTTCAGGAAGCCCGGAGCCTCCCTTCAACAGGGAGAAGCAGGAGGAGAGTTGCGTTTGGAGCCATGGGGGGGGGGGCAAGATGAGGGCAGGAGGAGCCAGAAGAGGCTCCCAGCTGGGGCTGAGACAGGCTGCCCAGCCTTCAGCTCCTCGTCTGGTATCAGAGCGGGATGGCCGCAGCAGGAGAGCCCCAGGTGCCTCTGGGTCTGAGGCACAGGCGTCTCCTGGAGGCAGCAGGATCTCTGGGAGAGGTCACTCTGGGGCCTTCAAGGAAGCAGGAGGGAGCAGCTGCTCAGGTGCTAATTGTGAAGCTCTCAAAAGGCACTGGTTCTTTTTTTTTGAGATGGGGTCTCGCTGTGTCACCCAGGCTGGCTTTTAACTCCTGGACTCCCACCTCCTGAGTACCTGGGGCTACAGATGTGGACCACTCTGCCAGCTCCCAGCAGTTGACTTCTCCTCGATGCCCTAAGATTGTTGCCCATGTGTCATGGGCTGAACTGTGCCCCCCCTCACCCCCATTCATGTATCAAAGCTTAACCCCAAGTACCTCAGCCTGACAGCAGAGCTGGCCCTCAATCTGCAGGGCCCATCTACCAATTCAATCAACTGTGGATAAAAAATATTTAGGGAAAAATTTGATTGTATTGGACACATATGGAGGTTATTCACTAAATAATAAGTGTAACAACTATTTACATAACATTTACATTGCATTAGGGATTATAAATCATCCAGAGCCAGGTGCAGAGACCCATGCTTGTGGTCCCAGCCTCTCTAGAGGCTAAGGCAGGAGGATCACAAGTTCAAGGTCAGCCTTGGCAGCTTAGTGAGACCCTGTTTCAGAATAAAAAATTTAAAAAGGGTGGGAATGTAGCTCAGAGGTGGAACAAGCCTGGATTCGATCCCCTATACCACAAGAAAATGAATTAATTGCCAAAATAAAATCATTTTTAAAAAGTGACCTGAGTTGGGTGTGATGGCACATGCCTGCAATCCCAGCAATCTGGAAGCCTGAGGTAGGAGGATGGCCAAGTTCAAAGCCAGTCTTAGCAAATTAATGAGTCCCCAAGCAACTTGGCAAGACCCTGTCTCAAAACTAAAAATAAAAGGGCTGGGGATGGTTCCATGGCTAAGAGTCCCCGGGTTCAATCTCTGGCACTAAAAAAAATTAAAAAAAAAATCTATAGATGACCTAAAATAGACAGGAAGAGGTTTGCAGGACATATGCAAGTACTATGCTATTGATATAAGTGACTTGAGCATCTGCAGATATTAGTGTGGGCCAGGCCCAGCACAATCCCCCGGAGACACTGAAGGATGCATTTAGGGACAGGCCCTTTAACAAGTGATGAAATGAGGCCACTAGGGGGTCCCTAATCCAGGAGTGCTGTCCTTATAGGAGGAAATCTGAACAGGGAGAGAAACCAGGAATGTGCACAGACAAAAGACCATGTGAGAACACGGGTGGGGGGTGTGAGGGAAGAGAGGAAGGAGCTATCCGGAAGCCAAGCAGAGGCCTCAGGAGGAACCAGCTGCCCGCACCTTGAACTTGCACTTCCGTGCTGTGGACCTGTGAGAAATGACGTTCCTGTCAAGCTCCTGGTCTGGAGTATTCTGCTGCAGGAACCCTGGCAAATGAATACATCATGCTTCTAGGGCAAGTCGATCAACTTCATGAAGATTGTGAATAAGTGGCCCCCACTGAGACAGACAGCTGACACCATCCTGGCTGGTCCCCAAAGTTGACCCAGCTGACCCCACACCAACCACCACCTGGACCAGTCTCGTATTGTGTTACTGAATAGAGAGCAGGTCTTAACTTATGTTCTGGAATAACTTTCCAATTCAGCTTTTTTTTTTTTTTTTTTTCCTGGTGGGGGCAGGAGAGGCAAAGCAAAGGGAAGTTCCTCCCCATGGCCTCTCTGTGGCCAGGAGCCCCAGCCAACTCCCCAGGGGCCGAGAGCAGAGAGAGTGGCAGAGGGGACAGGCAGGCTTCTGGGGCTCAGTTGGGAGGCTTCTCACCACTGAAAGCCAGACTCCTGTGCAGTGGGGTGTTGATGTTTATGGCTACTTGGGCTGACCCCAGGGGGCGGGAGGCTTGCAAGTGAAGAGAGCCGGAGGGACATGTGTTGAGGGGTGACAGGGAGATGAGATTGAGACAGTGTCTGTCTGCTGCCAGGGGACATGGCTGGGATCCTGCAAACAGGATCCGCTGGGGCAGCCCCAGAGCTGCCTCCTGCTGACAGTACCAACGAGGCTGGGTATCTGGATGATTTTAAAGGACAGAGCCCCACTAGGCGGGGGGAGTGGGAGGCTGTTCCCCACTCTAGAAGGGGTGTCTTTCCCTCCTCAAGAATGGGCAAGGCAGGTGGGAAGGCGGCGCACGGGGAAGGCTGCCTCCCGGGTGGCCGACTCTCCCTCCTTCCAGAAGGATTGCATTAAGCCATCAGTGGGTTTCTCCTCTGCGTTCGGCGGGGGGCACTGGCTGCCGGGCAGTGAAGACGAGGTGGCGCCGGCTCTGGGTAGAGTTCTTGCCATTCTCTCCCCAAAGCCCCAGGAAACAACTCCCCACCACCCGCTCCAAACAACAGCTCAAGGTGGAGAACGGCAGCTTCACTCTCCAAATCCTTATCTGTGTGATGAAGAGCTTCCCTTTAGAACCAGCAGTTGCCCCAGGCTGGCCCCTCAACTTGCTTGGCACCTTTGGTACTGCAAGTGGCCTCGGGAGGCAGATTCAGCCTGCTCCCTCTTCCACCTGACTTCCCAACTCTCCCTTGCTTGGCGGTCTCTGGGTCTCCCTTTTAATCCCCTCTTCTGCCCTACACCGCCGGCCTGTACTGTCTTCAACTCCAGTGATCCCTGGCTTTCAAGTTCTCAGTCCACTTTCTTCTGCATCAGGTTCCAGTAGGTCTGTCTCTGGGCTTACTGAGATGCATTCTCATCTTCCACCATGGGGGGCGCCATGGGACTAGCCAGTGGGCTGGGGCTTAGGCTGCTCCTTTGGACCATGGCTGGGGCCAGGATCTGTCCTTTGCAGCTCACCTGAGGGCCTTGAGGATCCTGAGGGTGGGGAGCAAGGTCACAGGACCTGACATGGAGGGCTTTTAGCTTAGAGTCTGCAGGAACACAGCAAGGAGAAGGGGAGGAGCAGGAGAGGCTGGCTCTGCTTTAGCTCTGCGTACGGAGTTTCCCTGTAAGGTTAAGGAAGGAAAAGGCATCCAGCACTTTAGAAAATGTTATAAAATCACTGATCTCGTGTGGCTTCCACCTCAAGCCAAACACATGCTGGTGAAGAGACCTTGATGAACTGCCGACTGTCCAGTTTCTGAACTCCAGTAGCACAGGGGACCTCGTGACCTCGCGTCGTGAACAGGCTGCCTCTCTGGGGTAGGCGCCATGGGCAGGCTCCCAGTGGAGCTAGACCAAGAGTAGGAAGACAAAGGCCTCCTTCCTGCCACCCAGGGCGGAGACAAGGAGACAGAGGTTTCTTATGTTTCTTTTCCTGGTTTTTGCTGCCTGTTCATTCAACAGGAACTTATTCGGTCCCCACTGTGTGCTGGGTACCTAGGGATGCAGTGGTGACTGGCGGGTGAGGCCCGAGCTCTGGAGCAGACACTGCACAGCAGCAGACAATGTGCACCAAAATAAAGATGACCTCACCCTGGATTAAGTGCCACCAAGAAGGCCAAGTAGGATACTGCGCTAGAGGGCGAGGGCGGAGGGGGTGGGGCGACTGTCCATCTGCCAGCGTGGCCAAGGACATGGAGATGTGCCAGGTGAGCAGGACTCCTGTGAAGACCCGGACTGGAGCCAGTAGACCCCTGAGGGTCTGGACGTGGGCGCCAGCTGAGCGCTAGGAACGGGGCTGCGGCTGCATTAGCAGCAGAGGCGAGGGCTGGGAGCAGAGGGGGGCGAGGAACTGTGTGCAGGGAAGCCAAGCAGGGCTTTCAGCTGGCAGCTGGGACGTCATTTCTGGGGTGGGGCAAGGGCGGCCAGGTAGAAGGAAGCCTGGGCCTGGAGTGGCAGCCAGCAAGGAGAGCTGTCGGGAGACCCCTGACAGGCAACAGATGGGACCTGAGATGCGTCACGCTGGCAGTTTTGGGCAGTGCTCCCACCAAGCGTTTAGAGGACATCAAAAGCTTCACACCAAACAAAAGAAACCAAAAAGGTGCCCTCGGGCAGCAGTCTGTACTCCAGCCACCCTATCAGAAATCACCAGGGTGAGCTCCAGTGTCCACATCTGGACGGAGGGAAGGTGGAAGTTGGGAAAGAACTAAAGGATCCACAAGGCAGACCTAAGGGGGTCGGAGAAGGAATAATTTTGTTGTGGACAATCAGGCTGAACAATCTGACCATGTCCAACTTTGAATATATTAATACTGGTGGCCAGCTTTTAAAATATCTTGTGGCGGGCTGTGACTGTGGCTCAGTGGTAGAGCTCTTGCCTAACATATGTTAGGCACTGGGTTCAATTCTCAGCGCCACATATAAATTAACAAATAAAATAAAAACATTTCATCAACAACTAACAAAAATGCTTAAAGAAAAATATCTTGGAGTCCACAACCAGAGGACGCCCCAGTCTCAACTGTCATTAAGGAGTTAAAAAGGTTTCCTGGGAGTTGTCAGTAGATACCATTGGGTTGGGGTATTTTCTTGTCTTGAGGTTTATCTCAAACTCTGGGTCCTCAGGAGGAGCCACGTGACGCAGCACACACCTGCGATACCAGGAGGCTGAGGCAGGAGGATGGAAAGTCCCAGGCCACCCTCAGCAACTTAGAGAGACCGTCTCAAAATAAAAAATAAAAAGGGCTGGGGTGTAGCTCAGTGGTAGAACCCCCTGAGTTCAATCCCCGGGACCCCTTACACACACACACACACACACACACACACACACGAGGCTGGCAAACAGCTCAGAGCCAGGACCCTACACCAGGAGGCTCAGAGCCTGACTATATCTCCTGGTCCACTATGTGACCTTGACAGTGGCAAGTCCCGTGTGCCCAGGCTCAGGTGGTTCATAAAGCTCTGACCACTAGAATCTGGAGGTTCCCAAGAGCACCCCCATCAAGGACCCAGGGTTCTCACCCCCCCCCCCCCCGCCCCGGCTGTGGCCTGAGCAGCGTCTCAGGGTGGCTTGAGCAGTGCTTGACTCCAAGGCCAGGCACCTTTCTTCCCAAGACACAGTCTTTACAACTTAACTTGTTTTCACTAGGTAGAAATTCTGACAGCTGAATTGTCTGTGTGCCATCAAGACTTTTTCTCTCTGAGAGAACAGAGTTGAGCTATCAGAAAAGCCCCCAGACTTCTTTCTTATATGGAAAAAAAAATTAAATGAGTTTAAACAACTTTACAAAAAAACACCCTGTGTTTCCAGCCCCTGGCGTCAGCCCGTTCAGTGGATGGACACAGGGACAGTTACTATCTTCTTTTCTTTACTTATTTAACATTATTTTCTAATTAGTCGAATGTCTTAATTAATGAATGTTGGATTATTTCCAGTTCTGTCACCTCGGCCAATCACTAGGCCTATTATGGACTAAACGTTTGTGCACCCTGCTCCCCTTCCCAATTTGTATATTGAAGCCATAACTCCTAGTGTGTGTGTTGGGGGGGCGGGGGGCCTTTGGGAGCTGATTAGATTAGATCATGAGGCTGGAGCCCCTGGGGTGGGGTGGGGGACCCCATCAGAACATGAAGAGACACCAGAGCCCCCCGCCTTCTCTGGCACGTGAGGACACAGTAAGAGGGTGGTGTCTGCGCCATAAGAGTCCTCGCTAAAGATCCAATCTGCTGACACCTTGATCTTGGATTTTCCAGCCTTCACTGATGTGAGAAAGAGGTGTCTGTCGTGTAAGCCACCAGACTAAGGTACTGTGATATATCAGCCCAGGTTGACCAAAGAAAGAACCCAAAGTGATAAGAACAAACTGCCAGATACCTACTTGGCCCTACTACCTGGGTTCGTAAGAACAAGATGAGACCGCACTAGTATCACGGAGGCCAGGAGGGACTGTGGAGAAGGGCCTGCCTGCCCTGCCC
Source organism: Marmota marmota marmota (assembly GCF_001458135.2). Classification (NCBI taxonomy): domain Eukaryota; kingdom Metazoa; phylum Chordata; class Mammalia; order Rodentia; family Sciuridae; genus Marmota; species Marmota marmota. The sequence goes on along the minus strand of NW_025999895.1, from coordinate 4,638,883 downwards.
ACTCTGGGAGGGACAGAGAGCAAAGTGGCCAAAGCTCAGCTAGGAAAGGAGACACTGGACCTAACTTCAGAGGAGCAAACCAGGCAGAGCCAGAGGAACAGGACAGACAGAGGGAGGCCGTGCAGCTACCAGGCCACCACGGCTGCAGTGTCCAAACAGCAGAGCCCTTCCTGGGGAACGCCCACTGGGCTGTTTTTCCAATATCATATTTATATTTTGAAAAATTCCAAACTTTCAGAAAAGTTGAAAGAACAATACAGTAATGAACACCATACACCCTCCACCTCGAAACACCAATTCTGCCATCTTTCTCTCTGTCTCCGTACATACCCACGTTTTATGTAACTATTTGAATCATGACAGTCAGGGTTGGAGACATAAGCCACGGTATCTGGCTTCTACTCTGTGTTTGAGCAGAGCTAGAACCTATGTGCCAAGAGGTCTGAGCTCTGGCACACACAAAGCATGTGTTGCTATTGCCAGGAATGTCCCTTGACCCCTTGCGCATGATGCTGATGGGGAACCCTAGGATACAGAGAGAGCCCTGCTGGAAGCCCTACTTCCATTAAGTAAGAGGCCCTCCCGGGATTCTTTTTCTTTTTTAAACATTTATTTTTTAGGTGTAGATGGACACTACACAAGGCCTTTATTTTTATATGTGGTGCTGAGGATCGAACCCAGGTCCCGCCCGTGCTAGGCGGGTGCTAGGGGAATGCTCTACCGCTGAACCACAATCCCAGTCCCCCCTCCCGGTAATTCTAAAACCCCAACCTACGTGGAAGCACCAAAACCCTGCTTCTCTCGGGCCTGAGGAGGGACCAGCTCTTGTCCTTGATGTGGTTGGTTCACAGTCCTTTGTGAAAGCCGTGCTCCTGTCATGTGTCCTACACTCCCTACTCCACGCTAATCTCTAGAAGAGAAATGCGATGGCTCCAATAATGTGATCCCACCCTCTCCTGGGACTCCTGCCCTGGCTGCTCTGTAGAGGGGAAGGGAAGGGAGGGGAAGGGAGAGGCCCTCCCTGCGGCTGGTCTGGGCTGCACTAATCCCATCTCCAGTTCTTCATTTCATGCTCAGGGCCTCAGCCCATAAATGGTCCCTTCCTGCCACTTGGTCCTGTGGAGGGTGCCCAGCCCCAGGGGGGTGCTGTCGGGAGTGATCTGCAGCAGCAGCTGAAGGCTGGCTGCTACCCCTGGGCTCCAGAGCCTTCTCGGTAATCAGCTTTGTGAGTCAGAGGCAGCAGCTGCCCCAGACTGCCCAGGCCTTGCTGGGAAAGAAGAGGATTGGATTAGAAGGGAAGCAGTTAATAGAAAATGAAGAGGGAGGGAGGGAGGGAGGGAGCGAGCCCATGAGCAGGGCTTAGCTTGCCTCTCCCTCCCTTCCTGGGCAGTGACTTCTGGGCTAACAGCAGGTGGGGTGCCCTTGCCCCTCCAGCCCTTCTCTCTGGGTTCACTTAGGGAGCCCAAAGGAGGCTGCCCCTGCCCCCTGCCCCTTGTGTTATTTTCCCAAGGGGCCTTCTTCCCAACTGTCCCCTAAGCTCCTCCTCATCAGAACAGAAAACCTCTGGAAATGTCCAAGTCAATTTCGAGACAATTTCTAAGCAGCTGCTTCAGTTCATTCCACTCGTGGGAAGGGTGGGGAGGACACACAGGTGTGCGACAGCCCTGATCCAGGACCTCGGGCGGGAGGGGAGCTGGTCAGCTCAGAAAGGGCTGGGGCCCTGAATCCAAAGGGGACCAGACCTCTCAGTAAGGAAGATGACTTAGGGAACTCTCCACAAGGTGGATTTCCTCAGGGCAGCCGACATCAGGTCTCCTCACACTGTATACTGTCCTTCAAGACACACAGTGGACCTCAGAGAATATGCATCCACCCAGGTGGGGGCAAATTATATGAGGACCCCTATTTTTATTTCCTTTTTGTTTTTTTAATGGCACTGGAGCCTAAACCCAAGGGCATCCTACCACAGAGCTACAACCTCTCCCCTTTTTATTTATTTTGAGACAGGGTCTCACTAGGTTGTTGAGGCTTCCCTTGAACTTGTGATCCTCCTGCCTCAGCCTGGGATCACAGGCCTGCACCATGCACCACCTCATCCAGCTGAGGGCCCCTATTTCCACAACACTATTGAATCCACCACGTTACATATCATATGTGCTGACAGCCCCAAAGCCCTGTGGAAAGTTAAAGAAGTGCTGTATCCCAGAGGACAGGAAATGACTGTGTGCCATCAAAGGACATTGGCATTCAGTCTAGAACCTACTGCTGGGTGATAAAGGATCAATTCATAAGTAGGGCTGATAGAGAGCCAGTGATGTCCTGAGAATAGCCCCATGAGACCACGAGTGAGGCAGGAGTCCCAAACATGGGAACAAATATAACACCTACGTCGGGCATGTCTAAGCCCCACCTGCCATTAACTGGGTAAGGTATCGAGCCTCCCCCTGCAAGAGCATCACGGCCTCCGATTAGCTCCGACATACTCCACCTTCCCCAGGGCTGGTTAGAAGCCACTCCAGTGACACAATTAGTCATCCACTTGTCAAGCAAAGCGCCTGCTCAGAGTGGGTCTGGAGAGCTAGAGAAAAACGCCTGAGGGCAGTCTCTGCTTCCTCCAGTGTAAACCACTGTGTCCAGCAAAGGACAGAGTGGGCATCGCAGATCTGCTGACAAGGCACTAGAACAGCCGGCTGATGGTTTCCACTGCCGGGCTGTGTCCTCTCCTCCAAAGCAAGGAGCTCAGGAATAAGAAGAAAGTGTTACAATTAGACTTAGGGGTGGGGGACTGGCCTGGTGGCCCAAGCCCATCTGAGGCTGAGAATTCCCAGGTTGAGCAACCACGAGGATAAGGAGAGACCCTACCATCTCAAAATAAAAAGTAAAAAGGCTGGGGCTACAGCTCAGGTAGAGCACCTCTGGGTTCTCTCCCCAGTACTGGGAAACAACAAAACCCAGTGGTGGGCCAGAGGTGGAGGCCCGAGCCAGCCCAGGACAGTGAAATCCTGATAACAAGGGCAAGTAGGTTTCCAGCCTGAAGAGGTGCATCTGAGAGAGAACCGGGCTGGCTGGGGAGGCGGATGAAGTTAGCCTGGGGTAAGACAGTGTGGTCAGGCAGAGCTGGTGGCCAACACTAGCCAGGGCCTGTGGCAGGGACGCTGAAGCCTATTTGGGGAACCCCCAGGAGGCAGCTTTCACACCACACAAGCCAGACTTGTCTGCGCCCTGGGAAGTGGGGTAGGGGATGTGCCAAAGCCCACAAGCAGTTTGAAAATGACAATAAAATAGTGATCAGTGTCTTTCTTTCCGTCCCCTCCATGGGCCTCACACAAGGCCACAGTGATTCTGGAATCTGGATTTCAAGTGGGCCTAAAAAGAGGCAGCTTTTCTCTTCACCCTCCAAAAGTACTAAATTGTCAACATCCCAACTTCTACTGCCGGCCTTGAAATAAGCCGCGTGCACGTGGATGCGGGAACAGGGGGCGCGGGGGGGGGGCAGGA
>NW_025999895.1:4622239-4633430 GCF_001458135.2 Marmota marmota marmota | reverse complement strand
CCCAGGGCGGAGCCGTCGCCCACGCCCCGCCCCCGGCGCTGGGCCCCTAGGGGGCGACTCGGACACTGGGGGACTGGAGCCCGCACACTTGGGAGGCGCAGGAGGGCACACTCTCCGCCACCCCCAGCCTGGGCAGGCCCGACGCCTAGGAGCACAATCTAACTGTCCCGGCTCTGCAGTTGGCAAACCGGTGTGAACCGCTCCCTGCTCAGGTGCCCTTTGAATGTCACCCTCCTGCATCACAGCATCATTTCAGCCCTGTGCGGAAGTTCACCTGAGAGCACACTGGAAACCGAGGTGCTTGCGGGGGGGAAAGCTGGGAGGCAAGTGAGGCTCACGGAAATCACCGACTGCCTCCTGAAACAAGCCAGCCAGCGGGCGCCGGGCTCCTGGCGCTGGCCACGTTTACAGGCGCGTCCACAGCGGCTTTTACTCCTGGGCATTGACTTAGTGTTTCCGCAGAGGACATCTGAGATCTAGGCCAGTAAATGCTCCCTTCCAGGCGGAAGCCAGCAGCCTCCACAGCCTCCCAGTGCGATGGCTGCCCCCCAGACTCTGGAATTCAGCTCCTGGGTCAACACCACTCCCCAACTGGCTTCCTCTTGGTGTATTTCCTGATGTTATGGGTGGAGAGGAGTGGATGGAATGAGGGAAAGGAAGGATATTGTTTTTTGTTTGTTTGTTTGTTTGTTTTTAAAATTTCTCCTCCAAAACCTTTCAGGATAGGTTAGAAATAGTGACCAAAAACATTTCCCTCCCACTCCCCACCCCTTTAGTTATTTCAAATAAACACAGGCCAGCCCTCGGGTCAAAAAGCAGGGTTCCAATTAGGCACCAGGGCATATGCCTGCAGTTCCAGCACCTGAGTCAGGAGTTCGAGACCAACCTAGGAAACATAGTGAGAGCCTATTTAAAAAAAAAAAAAAATCTTAGGATTCATTTAATACTTGGATATAAACCAATATGCTAGAGTGCTTCTTTTTTTAGCTTTTTGTGGTGATCAAACCCAGTGCCTCACACATGCCAGGCAAGCACTCAGTGTCAGTGTCCACACCCAGCCCCAAGATTCTTTTTTTGTTGTTGTTCAGTACCAGGACATTGAACCCAGGGGCACTCTACTACTGAGGTACACCCCCAACCCTTTTTCCTTTTGGCCCAGGCTGGCCTAGACTGCAGTCCCGCCTTAGCCTTCCAAGTTGCTGGAGGGCATGGCCCCCATGCCAGGCTCAGGGTGTGTTTTTGTTTTTGTAGCCTGAGTGTCTGGGCCTTATTTTAGTCACCCTTTCCCATTGTTTTTAAAGTGTATTTTTAAGAGATCTGACAAACTACATTCTACTGACTTTCAAAGGAATAAGAATGAAAGAAAACAAAGATAAAACAACGCAAAACACACAAATCCAAATCCAGTTGCTTTATTTAAAATGATGAACAAATTTCATCCCAGTGAAAGTTAAAAATACCAATCCAATGGCAGACCCATAGGCATTCCATGGCAGGCCCACAGTGAGAGGGAGCAGAACCAGGGGTGGCTCAGGGTTCTGAAGCCCAGGGCTCAGGAGGCAACCCAGTTCTTCTGTGGTATCCTGTCACCCGCCGGCCAGGGCCGGTTCTCCACCAGGGAGATTTGCAGGGCCTAGGATTCAAGGGTTTGAACTTACAGGAGACAAAGTTGAGAGCCACCACCTAGGGGCCCATTTCATCCAGTTTTGCTGAAAACAACGTAACATGATGTAACATCTTCACAAAAGACAGGAAGGGATGGGCAGGAGGAGCCAGACCATCAGACATCAAAACCACTTCTCTGGGAAAGCTACACACAGCCTGAAGAACCCACAGCCCCACGCACCTGTTACTTCCCACACAGTACTTTTTACCACAGTGCAAGGTTCTGTTCCATCCCACACTCTGGTCCAAAGTCCTTGGCTCAAGGCCTAGACTAAGTTTATAAAGCACTTGCACCAGCACCTTCCCCTGCCGACCCTTAGTTTAGAAACCTTAAGCCACTCCACAGAGAAGCCGTGGGCAGACTCAGGTACGTGGGCAGACTCAGGTACGCTGGCATAACACTAGCTAGTTAGCTAGCTGAGGTCCCTCACGAGGAGCTAACGAACCTGCATTCAGCGAGGCAGACACTTGCTTTTCTAGTTGTGTTAATGAGACAGGCTGGTGCTAATGAGACCCGCTGGGTCTCCCTGCCCTGACCAGCCACCCTGGTGAACACACAGTCACTGTCCACTAAGGTCAGGGGCCTAGGCTTGTCCCAGCACCAGATCTGCTGAGCACTTGAATTACTGAAGAAGTGGGCAGCCACGTAGAACGAGATGTGAACAGTGCCCCAGCTTCAGCAGCCCTCCCTTCAAGGGCAGCACCATGAACATCCCAGGACCACTCTGGGGACCTGTGCAGCACTGGATTCTCCCATTCACGAAGACCCAAGGCCCTCAAGGTGTCTGTGCCCCCACTCCTGTTGCTCCTACCCAGCTCCTCCCTATCAGGTGGTCACTGGTGTGAAATTCCTTCTCCTAGGACCCACTGTCTTGGAGAACAACCCCTGGAAATGGCCGAGGGATGCAGCCATCCTCTCCTTCCTTCCTGCTGACACCATTCAAGGACTAGGGAATACTGACAGGTGAGCCCTCCCCCACCTGCTCACCACTCCACAGGGTTCTCCCCCTGGCTCCCGCTCTGCTTCCACAACAGAGTGCCTGGCTGGCCCACAGGGCACTATATGGAGGAGAGAATGACGAGTCCCTGGCCTGGCTACAACCAATAAAACACGCTCTGCAGCTATCTGTGGGCTGGCAAGAGTCGAACAGCAGCACATAATCTGTACCACCCAAACACTTTCAGGAGAGGTGGCGGTGGCTAGGTCCCTCATTCCTGGTGGTGTTTAATAACCAGGAGTCAACTTTGGTATCTGGAGAAATAAGTGAGTACATGATCTTTTCCTTTCCAATTCCTGCCCCATTTCCCAGGCCACTGGCAATGTGTCCCTCCATGCCCCTGGTGGCAAAGGGGCCCCTTTGGGTGTTTTTTGTTTTAAACTGAAGTTTAAAGGGGAGCACTTGGTACAGGACAAGCAGAAAGCCGAGTAGCAATGCCGGGGAAAAGAAAAAGCTTTTGGAAGATGATAAGACTATTAAAAATAAATAAATAAAAAAGCAGGAGGAGGAACACCATTCAGATATTTCTACGGGGATTACAGGATTACCAGTGCAGGGTTGACCCATGCCTGAATATGTCCTGCCCACTGCGGGAGCATAGGGAGCTGCTGCTGGAAGGGAAGCCAGGAGACACCTGCAGCCACGGTGTTGCCCCGGAGGAAGAGAAAGGCTCTCCCACCAGCCCAGGGTGAACTTGCGTTGGCATTTCAAGATGCAGAAACCTGGTACCAAGAGAAACCAGAGGACCAGCGTCCTAGGGTAAAGCCACAGGACATAGAGGCAGGAAATGACAGCCCATTTGCTAAGAGTGTACTGTCTGGGTCCTCTGATCATTCCTGTTTTAGGGGATTCTGAGAGGCAGCACCACACCATTCCAACATTTCTGCCTGGGCGCCTCTCACCCAAACTCCAGCAAAACAGTGTGGTGCCTCTGACTGTGTGACTGGGCAAGGCCTTGAAAACCCCTGCTATTCTGATTTAAATTCACTTGGCTTCAGGAACAGATTAAGGCAAGCAGGTGAATCTAGAGGGCAAGAGGGGAAACCTGCTGGTTGATCCCAAATACTCCACCAGAGCTATTCAGAAGTATCCACAGATCCCAAAGACTAGAAGCACCATTTCCAAAATTTCTTTCCTGAATGTAACATAAGTTGCCCACTTGATGTCTGCAGGTCAAAGAAAGGGGACACCAGACATGAAGTCCCTTACAGAGTGGGAGCTTCTTGCTCATGGGTCACACTGGGGGAAGAATGGAACCCATGGATTAGAACCTGGCCTATTTATAATTCAAGTTCTAAGACAAAAACACAATCAACACCTTTCCCAGTCTGCACAAACAGAAGACATGAATGTGCCCACCCCCCCAACACACCGTACAAAAATGCCTGAACTTGAGAGCCTTCTGGAGAAAGATGAGGAATCCTACAGCAGGACTGAGCAGGGGCGGCGGTGCTGGGCACGCGGCTGGGTCACTGCCCCTGAAGGTCTCTGGACCAGTGGTGACATCCAGGAAGGCAGCACACGCTCACAGTACTTTTTACACACGACAGGTTCACACACAGGTGGGTCAACATCCACCTGCCACTCTTAGTGTCTCTGCTTGTACAAAGGCAGCAGTTCCTTACCAATAGCAGTGAGGTGACAGACACAGTAAGACGCCTCCGGCCTGTGGCGACAGTGTGGTTCTGATCAGGACAACCCAGGACTTCTTCCCAACAGCACGGCAGCTCCAGCGTGTCACGGAGCTGGCAGAGCTTTCTGACTTCTTGACAATCTAGTCTTGGGAAGCAGTAAAACCAGCATTCGGCTGAAGACAGGAGCTCAGACCAGAGAAGGAAGATCCAAATTCAAAGAAGACAGAGGAGAAGGTAGGAGCAGAAGACGTGAGAACTGAGCGGGGTGGCAGCCACCAGTGTACACAGGAGCCACCTCAAGGAGCGTCTCTCTATCTGCTCAGGGATGAGCCCGGCCTCCACAAGTGTCCCTAATCCTGCCAAGGGAAGCACAACTGCCTGTAATCAGCATGTGGAGAGAGCACAGCTGGGCACAAAGCTGGTGAGAAGGTTAGCAGAAGAACCCCCAATGACCTGTGTTGAAGCAATGGCAGGGCTTTCTTTAAAATAATCTTTCTGTTCTGGTAGTTCTAGCGACTGAGCTACATTCCCAGTCCTTTCTTATTTTGAGGCAGGGTCTTGCAAAGTTGCCTGGGCTGGCCTTAAACTTGTGATCTTCCTGTCTCAGCCTCCTGAGTTGCTGAGATTACAGGTATGCAGGACAGCACACAGCCTCTAAAAACCTTCCCAACAATCACAAAGGCACATACCAAGCATGGATCTAACAGATATAACAATAGAAACAGCTTAGGAAGGTAAGAGAAGAGACCTTAAGTGTGGCTGTGAAAGGGACAGCAGGGCCAAGAATCGCATTCCAGCCTGGTTAACTCACTTGAGTAAGAATTACAGCCGGACCAGGGAACCCAGAGAAGACAACAGAAAGGGAACGTGGGCCCCAAGTTTCATGAAGCTAACCTGCTCAGAGATAAAAGGTAACATGATGTCACCTGTACCGGTTAGGACATAAGTCCCAGAGTCTTACAAACGTCAGCATTTTATCACCTTCTCACAACCTCCCCGTTTAACAACCTGACCAGCACCTTGAAACAGGAACTCAGATTTGAAGACCTCAGACACGCAAACTGAACACCCTCTGCTGTGGGCAAAAGGAATAAGGGCAGGTGTTGGCAAATACATTGTTACTAATTCTGAAGTTTTAGATCCAATCTTGTTTCAAAAGAAAATATAAACTTGGAAATGGGATTAAGATGTTGTAGAAAACTTGAGCAATTTGCTGCTGTCCAACTTGGCCCGAGGACTCAAAGCAGCCCCAGCAAACTGGGAGGAGAGGTAGGAGGCTCTGCTTCAGGGTCCCCATTCACTGCTCCAGCTGCCACCTCACCACCAGGACCCACCAGCAGGGAAAGCGATTTCCATACAGACCACAAGGAGAGAGCAACATGGCGGTCTGGTACTCCCAAAGGAAAAATGTCAGGTGTAAAATGGACTCATCTTTATTAAATAGTGTAAAGGGTCTTCTTGGCACCACTCACACTCTTGCCTTTTTTATGATAAAACAAGCCTCCTCAATTTGCATAGGTAGCAGAGAAAAAGCTACTGCAGCCAACGCTGAGTGAGCGGTCCCGTTCCAAGAGTGTCCTCCTCCTCTGGCATGCGTCAGCCCCCTCCTGGTCTGTAGGATCCCAACAGGCTGCCCTCCCTGGGCCCTGCCCTCGCCGTGAGCACGTCCCTGCACACAACAGCCGTGCTTGTCACCTGGAAGAGCTGCGCTCCTTGCTCACGCAGTCGTCCTGTGAGGTGGTGTCCCCGTTTCCCACCATGCTGCACGTCCTCCTCTTCTTCCTGCGGTGCATTGTCCCCTCACCTTCAGACCCAGACTCACACTGCACACAGGAAAGAAAAGCAAGGGTTCAGCCTGGGTGCACCCCACTTCACCAACAAATCTTGAACCACAAAAGAGCACAGACTCCTGTCCCCTTTCTCCAAGAAGCAAAGCAGCCATCGATGGCGGCTCTGCCAGTCTAGCATCAACCTCTGCGGATGCTTCTGGCTTCCTATGAATCACAGATTCACTAAGGTGCCAAAGTTCCCCTGCTCCACTGGCCTCTCACCAAAGGTTTATGGGTTGAAATCAAGCTGGCATTCTGAAATTGCATTACAGAATTTCACTCCTCCAACAAAGAGCTCAATGTGTAAAAGAACACAAGTACAGTGACATTAAGAGACAAATTTCAGCTGGGTGCAGCAGCACATACTTGTAATCCCAGCAGCTCAGGAGGCTGAGGCAGGAGGACCGAGAGTTCAAAGCCAGCCTCAGCAAAAGCGAGGTACTAAGCAACTCAATGAGACCCTGTCTCTAAATAAAAAATACAAAATAGGGCTAGGGATATAGTTGAGTGCCCCAGAGTTCAATCCCTGGTACCAAAAAAAGACACAAATTTCCTATGTGAAGGGTGTATCCCTCACCCAATATCACTCTTACCTTAAAGCAGTCAATTGGGTCTGCTGAGTTTCTAGGCTTACAATGTACCACCTCAAGGGCTTTGATGTGATGTGAGTTTGAATTCTGACACTGTTTGCCAGCTGTGTGATCTTGGGTTATCTACAGATTCCCCCAAACACCCAAATGTTCATGTACACATGGAAAGCTGTGGCATGGGCAGAGTCCAGGGCTAGGCAGGCATGGTAGCACTTGTGGTGCTGGAAAGGAGAAGAAAACGCTTCACAGCCTGTTTCTCCTGCACTGGTCTGCAGGGTACCCTGAGCTCAAGGGCCCAGTGCGGGCAAGCTGGGCCTTACCTCTGAGTCTGAGTCAGAGGAGCTGGAGCTGGAGGAGCTGGAAGAGTCGCTGGAGCTGTCGGAAGCAATGCCTGTGGACTCCTGGAGGTCAACAGCATCCGCCAGGACTGCCAGCTCAGGGTGCTCCTGCCTCAAGATCCTGAGAGGCAAGGGACACCCTCAGTGCTGTCACAGGTGGCAACGCCCACACACAGTGACTCCAAGTGGGGTCCTGCATCACTTCGAAATACCTAGAAACACCCAGGGATTGGCAGAAGGCTGCTGCACAACGGCAAGGGAGCACAGCCCCGGCAGGGTGCAGACCCTCATAGACTACCCACATTTTTCTAAAAGAAAATGACATTCTAGTGCCACGCAATCCATCACTACCCATAGGATGAGCAGCCGGGCCACCACAGTAGGGGTAGCACCCCCCAAGCTTGCCTTGGTTCTTCCCTGGGGAGAAACAGCTCCTCTTCTACTTTTTATTTTTTCCTGAAACTTTCTTAGCTAGTTCTTAGTTTTTAGACCTCTCCTTTCCACAGCACAGCCCTAACGAGTCGGGTTTGGTTAGACTCTACTAGTCAGGGCAGAAACAATTAGGATTGTAAGAAATTAGGTGTCAAACAAGAGAGACCACCCCCCACACTTGAAAGATGAGCTGAACGGGCATCAAGAGCAGCCGCCCGCCACAAAAGACCTGCTGTACATAAGGCCTTGGAGTGACAGGGCCACAGCACTCTGCGGCCTGCAGGGCAGAGGAGGTGGGCCTCAAGTGCTGAGTCAGGGGAACAGAAGCCACCACCCTTGCTGGCCCTCTCAGCAGGGAGGAGCACTGAACAAGCCAGAATCCCTCTCTTACCCCGAGAGCTGGTCCCTCCAGGTCAGGGTTGGGACACAGTGGCACGGGGTGGCTGGGGGTGGCTTGCACTGCCGCTGCCCGTGCTGTATCTGTTCTGTGGATAAACAGAGGAGCTAAGTCTCCAGGGCAGTCACCTCACTCATAAGAACTGAAGGCAGTAAGTTCAAATGGGAATAATACGTCTGGGTAAGAAAAAGAAACAACCAAAATAAAACCTAAACAAAAGGGCTTCTTTTGCTAGTGCTAGCCTTGAAAACCAAACAAAAACAAAAACAAAAAAAAAACAAAGCAAAACAAGAAACGATCCCAATCGTGAGCATGTTTTGTCGGAGTGGCTTTGATAGAACATGCAGAGCCTCACCCTGCCACCTGGAGGCTGGCAAGCGTCCTGAGCACCAGCCCTGACCTTGGTCCCTCTCTCTGCTCCCTGTCAGGTGTGCAGCCCCAGCTCTGCCCGGGCCTCTCTAAAGTCAGCACATGGTACTGCAGCAGTGGACTCTTGCCATTTTACCTCTGGGGTAGCAATTAGAACAAAGCAAAGTAAGAATCAAAAAGGTTCTCACCTATACCATTTCCTTGATAACTTTGGCCTCCCTCTTACCGTCTTGTGCCACACAACAGGGAAGTTGGTGCTGCTGGCAAAATTCTGGGTGATAGCAATGGTGGTGTCAAGATTGAGAACAACATGCCACCAGCCTCCTGAAATCCAACAAATAAACAGTTCAACAGGGTTTGGTCTTACACACAAATACCCTGTGACACCTACTCCAGAAATCGCGCCTTCCTATCCATAAGGGACAGCTCAGACACGACACAGTGTAGTAAACTGCTCCTGACCCAGGGATAAGTGTAAATAAAATTTTACTGGAACACAGCTACACTTGACCCGTTTTGAACATTTATAGATATTTTCCAAAGAGCAGAGTCGAGTGATTGTGAGAGACTGTGTGGCTCACAGGGTCTAAAATATTCACTCTCTGACCATTTATGGAAAAAGTTTATTGACCCCTGGTAATCCAAAGCTGTAGCCTAAAGGTGGAAAGTTCTTCAACTTCTAGGAAGAGAACACCCACCTCAAATACTTTTACTCTTGTAAGCTTCACCTATCAAAGTGTGGTTGTCTGATGTGAGATTTCCTAACTCAACCCAGCCTATTTACTAGCCCTGGGTTAGATCTCTGGCACCAAAACAAAACAAAAATAACAAACAACTTAGACATGGACACAAACTGCTACCCAACTCAGAGATACTAGGTAACCTCTAGTTACACAGTATATGGGTAAGAGCTCCTTTTGTACTTGAGATTCAGTCACCACACAGGTCAGTTCATGAATCTGGAAGGTGCAAAAGAACTTTCTGGATTCATTGTGTGTGTGTGTGTGTGTGTGTATGTATATGTATATATATATATATATCTATATATATATCTATATATCTATCTCCAAAATGAGTAGGCAATGTGAAATACAGTGAATTATTTTAGCAGGAAAAAAAAATGAGTAGACAAATTACTGCAATCAAAAAATGTACTTGGGGGCTCGGATTATAGCTCAGTGGTAGAGTGTTTGCCTAGCATGTGCAAGGACCTGGGTTCGATCCTCAGCACCATATATAAATAAAAGTATTGTGTCCAACTACAACTAAAAAATAAGTATTCTAAAAAAATATGTTCTTGGGCCTCATGTGGTGGTGCACACGTGTAATCCCAGTGATTCAAGAAGCTGAGGCAGGAGACTGCAAATTCTAGGGCAGCCTGGGCAACTTAGTGAGAGAGACCTTGTCTCAAAATTAAAAAAAAAACAAAAAAAAAAAAAACAAACAAAAAAGGCTGGGGATGGAGCTCAGTGGTAGAGCTTCCTTTAGGGTTGAGACCCAGTACTGCAAACGCCTGTCACAACGCCCCCAAAACCAGAGAATGTGTTTTCTTTCAGCTCATCTATACCTGGTACAAAGACAGTCTCTCCTGGTTTTTGTAAGATTTCCAGAGGTTTGAATTCAGGTGGCCAGGTTGAAAGCTGTGTTCGGGGATAAATAACATTAAACCAGGTAATTGCTTCGTCTTGCTGGTTCCCTCCTTCTTCTCGGGTCACCTTGATGAGTTCTCGGGGAGTACTTGTTGGGAACAGACACCAGCGCTTGTGGCCCTGAACCAAGGCATTCCAGGCACTGGTTCCCAGAGGGTCAATGTGAATCCCAGTTCCAGAACGCGGTGGCCCCATCACAAACCACCTATAGGATAGACACACCCAAGACAGGAAAGGTGACTTAATTATGCATACAGGACACAGAAGAAAGTTCTTACTGTATATTATATTTTGCACATGGTTCTTTCTTCATTTCTGAGACTGTAGGCATTCTGATACATAGAAATATTAAGTGAACTGTGTGAGGACTGATATCTCACAGAAAAAAGAAAAAATTACTGATATAGTTTATTGCTAAACTGTAATTATTAAAACTTCCCTAAGACATCAGTGGTTCAGCTTTAATTGCACATTTAAGTCTCCTGGGGAGTTTTAGGATTGACTAGCCAATAGACCCTAGACTAGTTAAGTCACAATCTCCTCCTAGTGGGTCCCTAAATGACTTAATGTTCAGCCAAGGGAGAGTAGCTCACTCACTTTTTCAGAAGAAGGTCAGCACACTGAACTCTGCTACCCAAGGCTGGTGTGGATGAGATTGGAACCACTGAGCTACGGAATACTTTACCTGTAGGGCGGCCTGCGCTTCTCTCCTGCATACTGGAAAAGGTCATCAGTGAAAAACTTGGGCACCTTATAGTCTTCCAAAAGTTTTCTTCTTTTGGGGTGTTCACCATAGCTGCTGTCGAAGATGTAGAGGGGGCTGTCATCCCGGGTGCTCTCCATGTACTCGATGTAGTACTTCATCTTCATCTTGACCGAGTAGCCATCATTATCCTCGCCACACTTGAACTTCTGGTTCCGGTATTTCCTTTTCAGGCGCTCCAGAGTCCATTTCTCCTGCGCAGACCAGCCCTCTTGGGCATTCAGCAGAACCACGGGCTTATAAGGTCTTTCGTATCGCTCAACAAATTCTTCCACCGACAGCTGTAAAGCGTCCGCCCTTTCCACGTTATCCTGAGGGAACCAGAAAAGGCCTGTCCAGTTAGAAAATGAGCCCGGAGGCAGATAAGGGTGTCCCCCAGGATCAACCAGCAATGACAGACATGGGCGACCTCCGACACAGGCTCCGGAGGGGGCCACGTGCTGGGCGCCCCTCGCACCCAGAGCCGCCGCCGCCGGAGGCCCGCCCCGCTCCCGCAGGCCCACGCCCGGCCCGCGACCCCGGCCGCT
>NW_025999895.1:4616844-4622214 GCF_001458135.2 Marmota marmota marmota | reverse complement strand
CGGCGCCTTTAAAGTCGCCTTCCAGAAAATTCACTCCTCAGCCACCTCCCGAGCCGCGGGTTGGGCGTGCGGCGGCCGTCCTCTCCGCCCCGCCGCCCGTCGCGGTTCGCCATTGGCCTCGGCGCCTCCCGGGTACGCCCTCACACGCGCCGGGTGGGCGCCATGTTGGGAAGGTCGCGTCGGCCACCGCCCCGCCCCGCTTCCGGCGAGCTGCCACTTCCGGCCGTGCGTGGCCTCCCCACCACCAGCTTCCGGCCGGGACCCCGCCCCTGCTCCTCTCCTGAATCTCGCCAAGCTGGCTTCCGGCTTTCTCTGTGCCTCTGCCTCCTGGCTCCTGCGACTCCCCTCCCCACCCCCACGCGAGCTCGGCCTTCCCTCTCTTGCGGCCGGGAGGGACGGCGGAAGGCCGCGTAGCACCTGGCGCCCGGGAAGCGGTCCCTGACGGCCTGGCGGCCCCGCGCCCTCCTCCGACCCCCGCGTGCCCGCGGCCTGCCGATTCTCCTTTGGGCGCGCGCGGTCTTCCAGGACATGTGGCCCGTGCCCAGCGCTTCCGCTTCTCGGAGGAGCTGGGCCCGGGAGCCCACGGGGCCGAGCTGGAGGTCCGCGTCCCGCAGGTGTGTGCAGCCGAGGCGCCGCAGCTTTGGGTTGGCTCCCGAGCAAGAGCAGCCCGTCTGTCTGCAGTAAGGCCTTCGGGGACCGTGATAGCAAGGGGGCTTCTCCGCACAGACCGTTTTCTGCCAGCAGAGTGGCTCTCGACTCCTAACTTTAATCTTCATCTTGTCGAAAGACTTCCCTTTTCTTTCTTTTTTCTTTTTCTTAGTGGTGATACTGGGTTTGAACCCAGGGGCGCTCTACCACCGAGCTACATCCCCAGCCCTTTTTATTTTAAGGCAATCTTTAAATTTCTGAGACTGGCCTCAAACTTGAGATCCTCCAGCATTAGCCTCCAGGGTTGCTGGGATTCTAAGCGTGGCCACCAGGCCTGACTAAAAGGCTTCAATTTTTTAACACATTTAGTGCTGACACTCTTAGTGAGGCCATGCCCTCAAACATGCTAGACAAGCGCTCTGCCACTGAGCTGACCCCTAGTCGTAGATTTTTTCACTTTTGTTTAAATCTGGGAACAGGTATTCCCGCCCTCATTGTCCAAATAAATGGGTGTATTCTTGCTTCTTTCTTTGAGCTCATGGCTGCCACACACACTGAATAATTTTTGAGCATTTTCACGTTGTAGTTTCATTTGATGTTAATGGCAGCCTGTGAGGTAGGTATTAGAATCCACACATTAGAGGACGGAACAGCTTGAGAAGTTAAGACTAGAGTTGAACGAACCAGTTTCTGGTAATATCCAATCGGATTCACATTTTTAAAACTTCTAAATTTAGAACCCGAACTTGCACAACTATCTTCTGCTCAGATGTCTTTCGCTGAATCTTTATTTTCCTTCTGGGTGAAATTTACAGGCCAGGCCCCTATTCATGTTGTACCACTATATTTAGTGCTTAAGATATTTTAGGCACTAATGTTTTTTGAGTGATGAAGATTTTGTCTGTGGACTGATTTTAGGTCTTTAGCTTTTTTCTACCACCCCACCAGGGGGCACCCTTTGCTCTTTAGACAGAAGAGAAGTTTTGCTGCAACATTGGGTACTTTGTGCCTTTCATCTCAGCCAATTGAGATGGTATTTTGAAGTTGAGAAAACTGAAGCACTGACCAATTGAATTAACCTGTGTCACACACTTGGTAAATTACAAATCTGTAATGTTTTTGAACTGAGGAAGGCTCATTCCCTTTCAACCCCAGATTCAGCTCCATTTTTAACCTTTTCTAGGATGTCTCCCTAGGGCTGTACTACTTGCCATCAGCAGATCATTGTTGTGCTGAAAATCCCAGTATCTTGCTGCATTTAGAATAAATTTTCAACTTCTGAGGCCCATGAATCAGGTCTCTGTCTTATCTCTGACTTGCACTGCACAATGCCTCCAGGTCCCATGCCTGTCCTTCCAGGGCTGTGCAGTCCAGCCAGAAGCCTTGCCTACTTCAGGACCTTTTCCTGAGTCCTCTTGCCTCCTTATCATAGTAGCCATTTTGTGGTCTCACCTGTGTCCATATTGCTCCCACATGACTGTTTTGCTGTTTGTAGTGTTTAGCACTAACTTGTAATATCTGATTTGCTTATTTGGCCATCTCCTTCCAATAAATAGGGTGTACACATTGCACAAGAGCCATATGCCCAGAAGGGCACTGTTGAAATGCTGTGGAAGGAACTAATGTCTCAAGTGTTTATCAAATGGTTAAAGTTTTATAACCCAAGTTGGGCACTGGTGAACTGTCATTTTTGTAATAGATGCCAGTGCCTGACAGTAATTTCTGTATAAATATTCCAACTTCCAGCAGATATTTTTATTGACATTCCAAAATATTTTGTTTTCCCCCTTCAGATGTTTCTATTGAATTGACTATTACACTTCTGAAGTTCTGAAATAGCCAATAGACATCTTTTTTGAGGCTCCTGCTTGAAACCAACAGTTTCAACAAACTGCTGGCCTTGATTCAGGGCCAATCAAAATATTCTTTTCAGGTCCTGCATCTCCAATATGGAATGTACGTTTGGCCCTGTGCTGTAGTTCTGGCCCAGTACCTATGGTTTCACAGAAGATCTCTGCCGGGGAAGGCTGTCTTAGAGGTACAATGTCTCCCAAAATGCTGGGTTCAGATCGAAGTTTACATACTTGATATTAGCCCTTGTTAAACATAAAATCAGGTGGTACTTATAATTTCTTGGTATTATTCTTTAAAGAGCTTTGCCAGTTAGAAGACCCAGCTAGAAAATCCCTTTTAGTTGTTAGACCTGTTTTTAGCCTCAGGAAAGCAATATTGGTAATGCCAGCTAGTCACCATCATACTAATGATTATAGATTGTGCTAATAAAGGACTAAACTACGGCAGAAGTATCCCCAACCTACTTCCCTGTACATTCCAATGAAAATGCCTGTTTTCCTCTTTGACCCAGTAGAAATCACAAGGGAATTAACCTTTGCCTTAACAAATCCAAAACTTGAGCTTCCTAGATGTGTTAACGTATCCATCTTTTGTGTGGTGCTGGGGAATTAGAACCCAGGGTCTTGTGCATGCAAGGCAAGCACTCTACAACTGAGTTATATCCCTAGCCCAAGCATGTCCATCTTTAAAGAATGCAGGGATAAGATCCCAAGTGCTTGCTATTTCCAATTTTATATTCCAATGTTTTTTTTTGTTTTTTTTTTTTAAGATTGGAGCTGGAGTGAGCCTTCCAGGAATTTTGGCTGCAAAGTGTGGTGCTAAAGTAATACTGTCAGACAGCTTAGAGCTGCCTTACTGTCTAGAAATTTGTCGGCAAAGCTGCCAAATGAATAACCTGCCATGTATGCAGGTCGTAGGACTGACATGGGGTCACATCTCTCAGGATCTTCTGGCCCTACCACCACAAGATATTATTCTTGCATCTGACGTATTCTTTGAGCCAGAAGGTAAGAGTATTTAGTAATAAATTTGGTCAGAAATGCATTGTAGAAGAATCCACTTAAAATGCTTTCTTTTAGACTTTGAAGACATCTTAACTACAGTATACTTCCTGATGCAGAAGAACCCCAAGGTTCAATTGTGGTCTACATACCAAGTTAGAAGGTGAGGGAATAATCCCAGTTTAAGGATGAAATTAAATTATCTCAAACAAAACAGAAAAGGCGTAAACTTAAAAAAAACAAATTTATTTTTTCCTAGTGCTGACTGGTCACTTGAAGCTTTGCTCTACAAGTGGGATATGAAATGTGTCCATATTCCTCTGGAGGCTTTTGATGCAGACAAAGATGATATAGCAGAATCTGTACTTCCAGGAAGACATACTGTTGAAATGCTGGTCATCTCCTTCGCAAAGGACAGTCTCTGAATTACACCTACAAGCTGTTCTGGGACCATGTCAATTTGATTAGCAACCTGGCAACTAGGATCAGGCTACTTCAGCTCCTTGAGGAAAAAAAGTAGGCTTGAAGATGGTCAAATCTGCTGGCCTTTAAGATTGTGATGTGTTACCTAGACAACTTATGGGCAACATAATTATAAAAATAAAACTATGAAGATTAAAAACTTGAATTGTTCAGTCATCAATATGGCATTAAGTTAGAAGGGGAATAGGGTACTCATAACCTCAAAGTGCTACCTTAAAAAGCATTGATTTTAGGTGTTCAACGGGCATTTCCAACATCTTTTTGTGTAGGGAAGGCAGGTGCTAAACATTACACCTTCATACTATACAGCCAATGACATAATTGCATAGGCCTTTCAGATAAATGGGTGAAAAAAAACCAAGACATATTCTGAGAAACGCTAACACCAAGAAAACATTTTAATTAAACTACAGAAACAATGGTTATAGTACAGAATATTCATAAGCAAAACGATACACCATGTTTTTAAGTACTTACAAAGTTACAAACCATTTGCTTCCTTAACATTTTCCATATTTTAAGTTCATACATGAGGATGATCAGATTTACCATGGGTGGGGGGGCAGGGGAATAAAGGTGTATTTATCATCATCTAGATGTGCTCACTGTATGCTCCGTTATTTATATGCAAGGCCCGGGTGACTGGAAGTGCAGTTGTCAGGCATTTTAATAAACTGGACAGCCATTTGTTTCTGCACGACAAGGCATCTTTACACAGGAGCAATCAGGAGAAAACAGGAAACAGCCAAGCACTCTGCACTGCAACACGCCACCTTAACAGCTAACCAGCATTACTCAACTGCTACACAACTGCGCCTAGTGCACAAAAATACATAAGAGAAGAGATTAGAATTGTGTTTGGTAAACAATCCTTTAAAAAAAAAAAAAATCAAGTCTTTTCACCTGAAGTCTTTATACAAATTTGGATTCAGATTACCATTTAGGTCTGAAGGTAAATAACATATAAACAAATTTACACCAACTTTTGTAGGTTTTTAATTTTAAGGAATGAAGGCAATGTTGAGTCAATCTCTTGACAGCTTTAGGCTGTGTGTAATGGCTGCACACGTTTCCTTAAAAGTCAGGAGGCCACAAATTAGGTTACCAATCTGTTTAATTTCAAACAAAAAAAGTCAGCACTATATAAACAAAATGAAATTTTACCTCAAATATCCAATCCAATAATGAAATCTGAAGTCGTTCACCTCACTAAATTACAAGAAATTTGAATAACAGCAACAAAATGGCACATAAAATGAAGTTTGCCACCTGAGGCAAAGATTAAAACAAGTAAAAAGTTAGACAAATGTTACAAAATAACCTTTTCAACAGCCAGTTGCTTGTTCCAAGGACTCTTCGATGGACCGATGGACTGAGTATGTAG
>NW_025999895.1:4605201-4615513 GCF_001458135.2 Marmota marmota marmota | reverse complement strand
CGCCTGCGCAGAGCTTAGCGGGCGGGCCAAAAACCGCGCAGTCACCGCAGGCGGGAGCGGGGAGTGGAACCTAGGACAGTTGGAAAGCCCGCGAAATGCTCTTTCAGGCGGCGAGACAGAACCTGGGCGCTCGGGCTGGAGGAAGGAGAGGCGGGCCCTATCTCAGCCCCGCCTGTTTCTCATGCCAATACGAGAGTTCCACGCAGCTCCTGGGCGCGGCCCCAGCCCTGCCTCTGTCAGAGTGGTAGTCCTGCTCCCAGTGCTTTGTGTCCTCGCCGCCTCAGACTCCCTTCCCGCAGCTCGCTACGGCCTGAGGCTGGGTTGCTACCCCTGGGCCTGGGGCTCTCGCGGTACGCGTGCGCGGCCCGCAGCCGGGACTCCCCTTCCCAGAGAGCGCCGCGGCGCGGTCAGCTGACAGGCCTCGTGACCCGCGAGGAGTCAGGCGGCTGGAGGGCGGGGCCGGGGCTGCCGCTCTCCCCTGTGCGCGCCCGCTGCCTGCAGCGGCCCTGCCTGTGGCGCTCACGGCGTCGCCCCCTCCCCGCTCGGGCCGCGTCTCGGGAATGCACGGCCGTGCCGCCCGGCACAGCGTCAGCCTGCGCCAGGTGCCGGCCCTCGACTGCAAGCTGCCAGTTCGGCCGCTCGGCTCCTGGCGCTGCCGGCTCCGCACCGCCGCGTCTCGTCCCCAGGGTCGTCGCCGCTGCGCCCCGGGAGCGCTGACTGCCCTGGGCCGCTGTCGAGCTCGGGCAGGGCGGAGCCAAAATGTCCCCGGAGTCCAAAAAGCTCTTCAACATCGTCATCCTAGGAGTCGCCTTTATGTTTATGTTCACCGCCTTTCAAACTTGTGGCAACGTGGCGGTGAGTCGGCGCTTGCCTCCTGCTTGCAGTGCCTGTCCCTGCGACCCCGAAAGCAAAACGCCAGTCGTGTCCGGTGGCGCGCACAGGGCCCCTTCTCTCTTCCCACCTGCCGCCCCGTCTTCCGTGGTTAGGTTTGATTTCACGGGCCAGACTCTGCTCCTTCACGGGGTGCTTCACGTTCCCTTTGTTTCTCAGTTCGACTTTGTTTGGGGTGTCGACCCTCGTTTTTTGTTCCTTGCCTTTGTGAAGCTCCCCCTTAGTACTGGGATGGTCAAGGTGATAGAACCCTAAGCACAGGTACCGCTGGTTACCTCCGGCCCCTTTAGTTAGTGTGCAACTCCAGCTGTCCTACTCCTCCTCCTCTCATAGTGGACTTGCATTGTGAATTTTGACAGTTTTTCTTCTGAGTGCGTGGAATTGGACTTTCCAAGGGGGAGGGAGATTGCAAAACGTTTTCCTTGATTAGTTTTATCTTCTACGCAGCAAACTGTCATCAGGAGCTTAAATAGCACGGATTTTCACGGCAGTGGATATACCAGGTATTGTACTGTATGTAATGGTAGTTGTGTAAGTTCCATGAGAATCACTAGGAATAAAATACTGTGGTTGAATCAATAAAATACTGTGGTTGAATCAGTGATGATTGCTCTTTTCTTCTGGCCATCTAGTTTATTGGGATGAACATAATGCAATTAGAGGGGACTAGTTAGGTTTCCTGTGGAATTAGAGACTAGTGTTTTGAAGACCTGCTTCACACACAGCCTGATTGCTTACTTAGTTACCTTAGAGTTATTTCTGTAATCCCAGTTTCTTTGCTTATCTGATAGAGATAAATCACTTGGTGTACTGTGTGACATTTAATAAAGTACTGTCCATTATGTCCATTATGAAATCACAAACGTTTCATGTGATTTTTGAATCATTCGATCTTCCTGTTTTTGCGATTTCATAGCAACTATAGTTCATTAGGCACCTTGAGATTTTTGCTTAAGGTGTTCAGTTCCAATTTTATAGATGGGGAAAATGTAAAGACCTTCACAGATCACTAGTATCTTATGATTGAAGCTGCAGGGAGATGGGGGTAGTACATATGTGCATGTATACAAAGGTTTCTCTTTATTGCAGTACTGGAAATTGAACCCATGGATACTTTACCATGGAGCCACATTCTCAGCCCTTTTTATTTTTTGAGATAAGGTCTTGCTGAGTTGGTGAAACTGGCCTTGAACTTCGAAGTCCTGCCTCAGCCTCCTGAGTAGTTGGGATTACAAATGTGTGCCATTGCTCCTGGCAAAACATTTTTGATTGACAAAAATTATATATATTTATTGGTACAACATAATTTTTTTAAGTCTGCATACATTGTAGAATGACTAAAATGGGTTTCTCAAATCTTTCTATAGTTAAGTATTGAATTGTGGCATTTCCCTGTCCCCAAACTCTTCTTATTTGGTTATTATCTATGTTAAACCATATATATGATATTTGAGAATAAAGAATGTTAGTATCCATTTTTCTAGATGGCTTAATAGTAATATCACATTTTTTGGTAATTCTGTGTCTTCAAGTGTATTCTAAATAAAAAAATGAAGGAACACATTTGATATTGATTCATAAAAGCCAGAAAACAGTTTGCTTTACAAGTATTGGCTAGTAAATGAAATCAGGACCCTGGAAATGGTTTTAATCACACTTTGTACAAGATATTATAGTAGGCCTGGGTCCATAGACTCTGGAAGAGGTACAAGTGAAACCATTATTTTGAGTTAAATACATTCCAACTCCGTGCTTTGTATTTTAGCAAAGAAATGTTATGCAGTTGCCAAAAGTGGTAGGCTAACTTTGTAGAGTGGACTAGTTGACTTAGACTCCTGGAATCAGGTTGTCAGGATTGGGAACCTGGCTCACCATTCTTACTAGCCACCCTGATGAACTCCTGGCAACTTATTTCACTCCATTGTATTTCAGTTTTCATTTCTGTGAAATGAGATCAATACCTTTTTTTGTAAGAGCTGTTAAAATTAAAAGCAAAATTCCTGTAAAGTACTTGACACAATACCTGTTGTATATAGCAGTTACTGTAACTTAGCAATTCATTGAAAATTGATTCAAAGCATCTGACGGGACTTCAGTGTTATGTACAAGTGAAAACTTTATATGATATTCAGTTTAAGAATGCAATCAAATGTGAATATTTATTACAAATCTACAGACTCTAAATAGAAATTTTAAAGTGAAACCTTTTTGAAACTGGGCATGATGGGAGCTGGGGGAGGCTACAGGTCCTGGCCCCAGGGAGACAGGATGCACAGAAAGGGCGTGTGAACTGTAGGTGAAACCAGTGGCCCTGGTTTAGGGTTAACACTTGAAGATGAGAAAATTTGATCTCTGTTTGAACTCTGAAGGGGCTGAAGTGGTTTTAGTTACATCAAGTGATGAAAAACACCCCTTAAAATATCATTGGTGGGAATCCAGAAACATTTTGGACCACCATAGGAATGTTCCCCCAGGAGTTCATCATATGTTTTCACATATAATAAAGCTTATAATACAAAGTTACTTAGCGTGGACCTTGAAGATTGAAAAGACCACATCTAAAGAGCCTGTCAGTTTTGAGCAGTGGATTGAAAAAGATTTTGTACACACAGAGGGGCAGCTTCAAAATGAAGAAATTGTGGCTCATGATGGCTACTGTACAAACTTGAGATTTATAATTACATCAGCTTTTAGTCATTTTATATCTGTACATAGTATTTCTGCAAAGAGAATAGTAGTCTCAAAGTCATTCTTAGTAATTATAATAAAATGTCTTGCATAGTCTTTAATAATATATTTAAACATGAAGTTGACATTGATGTATTTTAGTAAAAGGATTTATATCCAAAAAAAAACTAGGCATGATGATAACATGCTGTAATCCCAGTGGCTTAGGAGGCTAAGGCAGGAGTATCACAAGTTCAAGGTCTATTCTTGGCAATTTAGGAAGGCCCTATCTCAAAATTTTAAGAAAAGTGTGTGGTGGGGGGGACTGAAGATGTAGCTCAGAGGTAGAGTGTTCCTGGGTTCAATCCCAGTACTGTTAAAAATATATATATATAGTGGTTCGGAGGCTGGAAATGTAGCTCAGTGGTAGAGTGCTTACCTAGCATGTGTGGGGCCCTGAGTTCAAGGTCTGATACTATTTTTTTTTAATTTTTTTTTGAGACAGTGTTTAGGGATTTTGTTCTTTAATTCTCTTTTGTGTGTTATGTACAGCATGGCAATTATTTATGGAGTGTTCTCTGCTTCAAATTTGATTACACCATCAGTGGTTGCCATTGTAGGACCTCAGCTCTCTATGTTTGCCAGTGGTTTATTTTACAGGTGAGTAGTGCAGTCTTTTTTTTTTTTTCACTTGTTTGCTTAGAATGCCTCCAGTACCTTTCCAACATATAGTAAACTTTTAAGATCTCTTGCAGACTTGGACTGAATAGGGTATAATTGGTATTTTAGGGATTTGGCTCTCCGCTTCTTGTTCAGGGATACCATGTCCTAATTGATGGGAGATGTATTATCAGCTTTCATTTTACTATTAATATATAGTATCCAAAAATCTCTGTAAGGGTTGAAAAGAACTTTCTGTGAAATAATCTAACTTTCTATCAGATTGACTAATAAGGATTCAGATGAAGTAATGAAGAGCTTCTGGGCTCTCAGGGCTGTAATTCATCATGTGCTAAACTATTGGCACAAGCCTTTGTAAACCTGTAAAATGCCTGATTTTAAAATTTTGAGTAGGTCACATTTAAAGACCATCCTGTACAGGTTGAATGTAAAAGAAGAGCATAACTGATTCCTAGAGGCATGCTGGGCACTGTTTCAGGTGTGGTTTGACTGTAATGCATTGACCTGTTACATTTTAGCATGTACATTGCCGTTTTTATCCAGCCTTTCACATGGTCCTTCTACACTGCATCTGTTTTCATTGGAATTGCAGCTGCTGGTGAGCATTTTGATTTTTACCTTGTTTTCTTTTCTGGGGCCTATCTATGGGTATCATGCCTTTAATATACAAAGACAGGGGATTTCATTTTCTTGATAAACTTTTGGTTTAATTTTAGTACTTTGGACAGCACAAGGAAACTGCCTGACAATAAATTCAGATGAGCACACTATCGGGAGAAACAGTGGAATTTTCTGGGCACTCTTACAGTCCAGGTAATAATAATTTTGGAGCTCAGTCTCTACTTTGCTTTCTTTTCAGACCTTTTATTAAAACCTATTTTGTTTAAAATTCAAATCTTTCATGTTTTATGACTCAAGTTTCTGGCTGAATATGATACAGATTCAGAATCTTACAAGATTACTTTAAATGCATGGATTACTTCATTGGAACATAAGATTTGTAAATAGAAAATAATTTAACCTCCATGTATTTAGCATCTGTTAGAAACTATTGGATTCTTTGCTTATTTTACTTAATCTCACATAATCTATGAGAAGGTGTTAGCTCCATTTTACAGATGAGAAAATAGACTAATAGTAATTCATCCAAGTTAAACTGTTGTTATCTGAACTTCAGCAGCCATATCCTTCCCACTGAGCTACACTGCCTGATAAATGTAAACAAATACACTAAAATTCAGAAGTGAGACTAATTATTCCAATATTTTTATGTGTTTTCTAAGGGGGAAAAAAAAAGCAAAAACAGTCATTTTGCTATGACCATTGGATCTCAGGAATCTGCCTTGAGGATTTAACTTCATGGGTCTTGCCTAGAATTATGGCCCCAACAAGGCTTAGCAAATGAAAATGTTTAATTTTAAGGAGCAATAGATTAAAGAAACAGGCATGTGGCACACACCTGTAATCCCAGTAATTTGGGAGGCTGAGGCAGGAGGATTGCAAATTCAAACACCAGAATCAGCAACTTGGTGAGACCCTGCCTCAAAATTCACTGGTACTAAAAAAAATAAAAAGAAAGAGGCGTGTGAAAGATTCCTTCCTTAGGAAGGTGTTCTCAATAAGGAATCTGAATCTGATTAGGTGCAGATAACTAGATCATAGATTTGTTTTTGTAGATTCTCGAGGATTTTAAAAGTAGCATAAACTTGTTTCCAAGAAGTCATTTCCAGAGTGTTTGTAAGTCACATGTTTCAAAGTGAGTCAAGCCCTGTGGAGGGCAGCTCTGAATCAGGTCCATACTTTCGCATGGACAGAGTCTGAATTCCATCTGGGTTAGTCCAGTATTTCAGAAAGAGTCAAGGTGGAGTTGAAACTGTTAAATGACCTAGGGCAGGTAGATGAATTTAGAAATTATGACTGTCTCTCTCAGTGAATAATGGGAATAGTTGTTTTTAAAAACCGTAAGTATTCCAGTAATTCCCCAGCATCCTCTCCCCTCCCTTTTCTTCCCCCAGCTTGTTCTTTGGAAATCTCTACATATATTTTGCCTGGCAAGGGAAAACTCAAATATCAGGTTTGTTTTATTTACATTATTCCATTCAGATATAGTCAAAAAGAATTCCTATTAAGTAGTTCCTCAGAAAAATAACCCATTGCTGCTTTATTGAGATGTATTATAATGCACTTTGATACCTCAGGTCCTCAGATGCTTGTTTTAATAAGCTTCTCCCTTGGATTCTATCATTAATGAGGATTATAGTTTATGACTATGCTCCAAGCAGGTAATACCGCGGACAGGTGTAAGATCAGTCTTCAGGGGACTTGAGAGCTCAGTTGTTTCTTCTGTACGTTTCTTTTTTATATATATATATATACTTTTTAAAAAAATATTTTTTAGTTGTAGATTGTCACAATATATCTATTTATTTATTTTTATGTGGTCCTGTGGATCAAACCCAGTGCCTCACACATGCGAGGCAGGTGCTCTACCACTGAGCTATAGCCCCAGCCCCTCTTCTGTACATTTCTTTGGTTAAAAGAACCCAAGTAAATTCTTGTACTGTTTTCTTTGGGATTGTCAGTATTTCTCTAACTGTAAGACATAGGTGAAAGTGGCCTATTTATCACCTTATCTTAACTTTTTACTCATGCATTAAAGTCAGAATTTAATGAGGAAACTTTTTACTGGTTAAAAACAACCCTAGATATAACAGTAAATTCTGGAATTGTCTGGTTGATGCTATCTGCTTTCTCCTTTTTTCTCCCTAGAGAGTGACCGAAGAACTGTGTTTATTGCCCTGACAGTGATTAGTCTTGTGGGGACAGTTCTATTCTTTCTCATTCGGAAACCAGATTCTGAAAATGTTCTTGGAGAAGATGAGTCTTCTGATGACCAAGACATGGAAATGAATGAGTAAGATGTTGGAGATATTCATTTTCATGTTAAAGTAAATCTGTCTAATCTAGAGACTACCACCCTGCTTTGTCATGACCTATATCTGATGCTCCTGAAGGTTACCACAGGCCAACAGGAGAGGAGCCTTTTCAAGGAAAGAAAGGAAGGAGATAAGGGTGGGTGGTGAGGGAGGGAGAAGGCAAAGGTCATCTGAGGAAGGGAGGCAGTGCAAGGTTTTACAGGGGATTCATATCTGCCCCCAGCTTTGCCACTGACGCTTGTGACCCTGCACAGTAGCAGTAACCTCTCCTTCCTCATCTCTAGCCCGTTTCCTTGCTGAATTTTGCGGGCCTCCTGTGTGTTTTTGTGTGCCAGGATGAGAGCTTAGAAAGTGAAATATCAAACAGTCTTTGTCCTTGGTTTCTGTCTATGTCTTTCTGATTCCTGAGGGGTGGGTGAGAGGAGGGCCAGCAACACTTGCTTGTCACCACCGGCCCTTAGCTTATGGTACCTGATTCTCATACTGACCTGTGTAGGTGCTTTCCCAAAAGTAGTCCAAATGGGAAACAAGCATGTGGGCATGTTTTTGTAAATTACCTGAGCACATTTTATTGGTGATGCAACTTAAAACATCACAGGCAAATTTGTCTGAAGTAATGTCTCAGTTTGAGAAGGAGAAATGAGAAATTAATCTTTGCCACCCTCATTTTGTTTTGTTTGTGATTGATAAATTGGGAAAGTTGTCTTTCAGCTTTTTGTCTATTGTTAAAACATTGGCATTGAGCATTCTGTGTGTTGCCTTTTTAATCCAAAATGGCCTAAAATTTTCCAATTGTAAGATAGTTAATGTTCAAAGTTTGTAGTGAGTTTATTTAAAGCAAAGGAGAGGTGGTACTTTGGTTTGGATGTGTGTATGTGTGTGTTGTGTGCATGTGCCTGCGCACAGACTCATACCACGCAACAGTGTTTCGTTCATTGGTGGGCCACGTGTACAGTGGTGGTCCCATAGGATGACATCGCTTAGTGACATGGTTAGCTGGCCTGATTCCTGTGAGTACACTCTGTGGTGTTTGCACTTTTAAAATTGCCTAGTGATGTGTTTCTCAGCACACTGTTCTCTCGTTAAGTGGCACGTAACTTTTTAAGCACAAACCATAGGTATTAGAGAAGGGGATTGTGTACCTGTGATAAGGTTCAGCTCTTAGGACTACTGCTCAGCCTGTTTAGCTTTCTCTCTTTTTAAATTGTCTTCCAAATTGGAGCCTCCATGTTTTTGTCCCAGTAGCACTGTCCATGTGCTGGCTTCCTTGGAAACCTGAGGGAGACAGCAGTGGACAAGACTCAAGTTCTCTTATGGGACTTAAGTTTAAAAGGGGTGGTGGGGAGTGCACACACAAGAAAATGTCACCGTGAGTGGTTAGGAAGAAAATGGGTGGGGAGCTGGAGGGCTGGGGGTGCTCCCTGAGACCTCCCCTGGTGAGGAGTGAGGCTCAGTGGGCGGCCATTGCCAGAACCAGGCTGAGGAAGAGGGGCAGATAGGTGCCACATGCTGGAAGGAGGGTGAGAACAGCGTTCACGTTAGATCATGTAATGCTAGGTGAGGAGTCTGCCTGTCACTGGTGGGGTTCGAAGCCATTGAAGGTGTAAGTCGGAACTGATATTGAAGAATCCCACGTGCAGGCCTTTCAGCAGTGATGTGAAGATGTCCAAGAGCTGCTAGTCTGTCCTTTATCTCAAATGCTTGGTCTGCATCTCTGAGGACCTGCTAGCAGGGTGACCTTTGGGAGTTTCTTTGCTGGTGCCTGCCGCTGTCCTCCGTCCCTCCTTCTCCCCTTCCCCCTGTACTTGAGTGCCTCTGCTATTCCAGGATTGTTCAGAGGATTGAGAATTGAACACAACCAAATTTGTGCATTCTTGAGCTTACTTTCTGGTGGGGTGGGAGACACAGAAATAAGCTTTATCCTAAAAGCTTTAATGCGATAGAACACAGGCCACATAACCCACCATTTAGAGTATACAATTCACTTCTTAGTACATTCATACCATTGTGCATTCTTCAGCATAGCCGGTTTTGTAGTACTACTTTTTTTGTATCAGGGATTTAAGCCAAGGGCACTTAACAATTGAGTTACATCCCTGGCCCCTTTTTATTTTTTGAGACAGGGTCCTTCCAAGTTGCTGAGTCTGGCTTTGAACTTGTGATCTTTCTGCTTCAGCCTCCTGAGCTGCTGGTGGTGTGTACCACCTGCCCAGCTAGAACATTTTTTTTTTATTATATTTTTAGTTGTAGGTGAACACAGTAACTTTATTTTTTAAAAGTATTTTTTAGTTTTTTGTAAGTGGACACAATATCTTTATTTTATATTTATGTGGTGCTGAGGATCGAACCCAGCACCTCAAGCATGCTAGGCAAGCACTCTGCCACTGAGCCACAGCCCCAGGCTGTCGTGACTTCTTGCCCGCAAGGAAGACGCGACACTCAGGAATCTTCTTTCAGTAGTTTATTTCAGGCCCTTGATAGTTCTTCTTCTCTTTCTCGGATCCCCCTCCCAGCCTTCATATCACATCTCAAGCCCCAATGCAAAGCAGCCACGTGGAGCTTTCTCATAGGGTGATGAAAAGTCATGCGCCAACTCTCCCAAATAAGGAGTTGTTTGTCACAGACCACAGCGGAGCCAGCGCCATCTTGTAATGGCGACCATAATTTGCATAAACGGCAGAAGCGGCTCACCATAGTTCCCCCTTTCTATTTTCTTAAAACAATACAGGCAAGAGTAGAGGTCCTATCCCACTGTGCAGAAGTGGCTGCATAGTATGGCTCAGTCTTAAGGAGGGCCCTTCCCCAGATCCGAGACCATATCAGCCGACGCCTTTTTTCGTGGGGCGGGAAGTGGACGCGTCTAACCCGCATGCAATAGGACATGCTCTCCTTGAGGTCCACGTCAAGGATCACTCAAGTGCAGTGCTTTGCCTCGCATCCTATATCGTGGCGATGGTGGACGAAGGGGGATAACTGAGGCTGAACTGTGGCTGTTTATAACGACAAACAAGTTGACAGCACCCTGAAAGAAAGGCACGGACTTTAAGACGATAGAAAAGCACTAGTGTGGAAACCCATCTGCGTGCAATGGCAGTAGGACCGGCAGAGTGCAAGGGCTTTCCAACACTAAGAGAATA
>NW_025999895.1:4573640-4603483 GCF_001458135.2 Marmota marmota marmota | reverse complement strand
CTTTGATCGCGGATCCCACTTACCTGGGACTACGGTGCACCCCCCTGACTGCTGAAAGTTCTGGTTCCCGGGTCTCGGCACCACTTGTCGCGACTTCTTGCCCGCAAGGAAGACGCGACACTCAGGAATCTTCTTTCAGTAGTTTATTTCAGGCCCTTGATAGTTCTTCTTCTCTTTCTCGGATCCCCCTCCCAGCCTTCATATCGCATCTCAAGCCCCAATGCAAAGCAGCCACGTGGAGCTTTCTCATAGGGTGATGAAAAGTCATGCGCCAACTCTCCCAAATAAGGAGTTGTTTGTCACAGACCACAGCGGAGCCAGCGCCATCTTGTAATGGCGTAATTTGCATAAACGGCAGAAGCGGCTCACCACACCAGGCCCCAGCTAGAACATTTTTATGACCCTAAAAAGGAGCCCCATACCTTAACCATCTAGTATCTTAAATAGAAATATGAAGTGGAGAAGGAGTATAGCATTATGGGTTGGCATCAAGAGTTGCGGAAGGGCAGGGGATGTAGCTCAGTGGTAAAGCACCTCTGGGTTCAATTCCCAATAGCAAATAAAATTTTTTTAAAAATGTAAAATGAGTTTCTTTACTATCTCATTGAATCCTAAGTGATTTGCAGCTGAATTGATTGTATTTTAATGGTCTGCAGAATATAAGTCAGTTCTTACTTATTTTGAGGGCTAAAGTACAAGATTTTGGTCTGAGGGCACTGCCAGGTAACAGAAACTATATAGAATTTGCTTCCAGGAAAGTTGTGAATTTGATGGTGGAAAAAAAAGTACTCCTCTTGGTTAAAACATGCTATATTTAAAGATCTAGGAGAAGTAGACTTGGCTGGTAGGGTAATCTTTGTGAAAATGCTGTCATCTTAATCTTATTCTCAGTTTATTTTGATGACATCATCTTATTTAACTCCCACAGGTAAGTGGCAGAGTCCTTAATTTGCAAATGAGGAAATAAAGCTTAGAGAAATGAAGTCACTTGTCTAATGTCACAGGACTAATAAGGGGCAAACTAGTACTCTTACTCCAAAACCCATGTTTTCAACCAAATTATTGTTCTGTATCCCAGCCATGTCATACCTAGGACATTAGTGGTCTTGAGGACCTAGTTTTTTATAGGAGGGATAGTGGGAAATTGACTATTTAAAGATCATTTTTATTTTTTTTTTAACTAGCAAGATGGGGTATATTTCTCTTCTGCCCAAAGTGACATTTCTAAAAGGGAGGTACATGAACGTATGTAATGAATTTATTATGATAATAAAGAGCTGTCTTCCATTGTTCAAAACACAGAGGTGCTGGATGGCACATTGAACACAGTGTCTGCATCTAGGACCTGGGGCTTGAAGGAGTCCCTGGAGCCAGGAGTGTTGGGGAATACTGGACGTATCTGCCAGGCCATGGAGAAGACAGAACATTCACAAACTGAGATGAAAATGAGATTTCCACTTAGCACCTTTGTTTTAGTATCTGGGTAATGTTTTTATTGTTTTCCTAATTTTCAAGGGAAAAACTTACTTTTATTTTATTTTCTCAGGTCTGCCCAGAACAATATGACAAAGGCAGTTGATGCATTCAGTAAGTATTTTCTGTGTCTGAAATTCAAGAACTGTTCAGGAGCACCTTCAGCGTTTGCCTTTCCCCTTTCCCTGGTAACTTTGGATTGACGATCCCTCAGTATTTTCATTTTTCCAGGTATGCAGCTTCAGCGTACATTAGTCTTCTCATAAAGGTCTAACATGGCAGGTGTGTGAATGATTATATGACTGCCCACCTGAGCCAGGTGTGTGTGGAGGCTGCAGAGCACTCGGGTTCACCAGCTGCGGGGAGTTCTCTAGGAGTTCCCAGGGAGGTGAGATGGACTGTTTGCCACTCCTCGGAGCAGAACAGTGGCTCCCGCAACCTGGGAGTTGTAAGGACAGTCACTCTCATCCCCTGAGAGTTCTTCCTGGCTACGGGCTGCTGAACTCCGTGTGCTTTCCCTTCTGTAATTTCAAATGTTCTATAACATGTAGCTCGTTTTCTATATTTTAGAGAAAATAAAACTGAGACTTAGAGAAATTTAATAATTTGCTCAAGACTAACCAGCTAGTCAGTGGTTACTGCTCTAGGATTTGGATCCATACTGCCAGGCAGAGCCAGTGATTCTCATAATGGATGCCTATGGTTTCTTCAGAAGCAAGTAAGCATCCAACTCCAATTCTGTCCCTGGCTCTTCTCATCTTCTCTGTTTCCCCAGCAGGAGAATCTCAGAGTGCCAGTTCTTCTCCATAGGGAGCAGCCCACTAGAGGCCATGGGGTCTCGTGACATAGACCCTGTAGCCCTTAAGTGTTTACAATTTTTTTCATTGGTTGTCTTGAATATGGCAAATTCTTGATCTGATCATCTGTGGCTGGCTCAGATGACTTAAAGCATGCTGTTGACCAAGAGTAGCCTATATTTGGAAAGGGCCTTGTGGACAGGGGAGGTGGCTTGCATATGGAGTGTATCATTAGAATGGTTTTATCAGGCTTGTTTTATGCACCTTCAGGAGTGCATTCATAATTATAAATTAGGCTACATATGTAATTAAATGAGACATAGCCTGGTTGTCCTATAGGATGGGAGGTCACCACCATCTGAAGTCTGCCTTTCACTCTTGAATGTCTAGAGACTTGTCTGTCAGAAGAACATTTTTTGTGTGTATGGTGCTGGGGATTGAACCCAGGGCCTTGTGCCTGAGAAGCAAGCACTCTACCAACTGAGCTATATCCCCAGCCCCAAGAACCGTTATTGATCAGAGGAATCAGGGGAAAAGGACTCAGGTTAGGCAAACTCACAGAAAGTGCCATTTACCAGTCGATGAAGACTGTTGATGTTTTTAGTAGGCCCTTTCGGGGCATCCCTTCTTGTTTCCAGGGCCCTAGAAAGCCATGCTGGCTTACATGGTGAGCAGGTGAGCATGTAGATAAGAAAGGGTGGTGATGACTACTGGATGCAGCCTCCCTGCTCCTAAACACAGAAGCCCTCTGTTGGCTCTTGATGGTTGGCCAGATTCAGGATGTCCTTCCTTGAAAGTCGGCAGGCTTTGTCTCAGCTCTTTCTCCAAAATGAGGAACTAACATCTGGGGCCATGTGTGTTACATCATGGAGCTATTGTTTATGTGGTAGTGCCCGGTTGTGAGAGAATGGATGTTGAAATATGGAGAAAGAGGGCAGCATCCAAAGGTGAGCACCCAGGATTGTTGGGAAGCACATTGAGAGGATGGTTCCTGGGTCCTTGGGGCAGTGTGAATCATGAGGTGCCACAGGATAAAGAAGGTTTAAGTGATCTTCTACGGTCATTCATGACACTCCTCCACTTGGTGCTCTGAAGGAGGCTGTGCAAAGAAGGTTCCTACTTATCATCCAAAAGCACTCAATTCCTGAACTGAATGTAAGTGTAATGCGTTTCTAGAACATTTGGTGCATCTGTATTTTTTGCTCTTGACTAAATCATGCTAAAGTTCTTCTGTTAGAATAAATATCTGAAAACAGCTGAGAGAGTCAGAAGTGAGAGACTTACCCTGATTAACTCTAAAACTATTTATGAATTAATTTGAAAACAGGGAACTAGAAGGCTAGTGGAACAGTCTAGACTCAATTCCACCCCCAAGTAGTGATACAGATTCAGTAAAAGTAGGTCTCAGGCAAGTTCAGGCAGTTGACTATAGGAAAATACAGGAATCTATGCTCACCTTATACCAATTGAAGACTGAATTTAAAAAGCAAACCATGAAAGTAATTGAAGAAAATAATTGGGTAGAGAATAGCCTTGTAAGCAGATAAACCAAACAATAAAGGGAAAAAATATATATATATGTATGTATGTATATGTATATATATATATATATTGTCGGTGGATCTTTTATGTATTTAAATGTGGTGCTGAGTTTCAATCCCAGGGCTTCACACATGCTAGGCAAGTACTCTACCACTGAGACCCAGCCCCAGCCCAAAAGACTTGCTTTTTTGTTAATAAAATGCTAAACTGCAGTCCATCAACATAACCTAAGAGGCAAGGAAGTGCTTGCAGGATGTGGTGCAGAGCTGTTAGGAACTGTTGAGAAAGGCCCAAGTGCTCCATTAGAGCTGGTCATAGCTTGACCACAAGAAGGGCAAATTGAAACTTTTTATTGAGTTTCAAAGAGATCATTCTTGCTGGGCATGGTGGTGCACGCTTGTAATCCCAGTTGCTCAGGAGGCAGGAAGTTCAAAGCCAGCCTCAGCAACAGCAAGGCACTAAGCAACTTAGCGAGACTCTCTCTCTAAATAAAATATAAAATAAGGGCTGGGGATGTGGCTCAGTGGTCTAGTGCCCCACTGAGTTCAATCCATGGTCAGGACACCCCATCCCACCCCCACACACACAAAATAAGGAGATTATTCTCAGTGTTGTGGGAGATGGGCACTTGCATGCGTAAGTCAACACTGCTAATGAGGATGGGTGCTTATATCACTTTAGGAAAAGTGATTTGTCAATAAGTATCAAAGCCTTAAAAACATTTATACCTTTGCCCATTGGAATAACTCATTCCACTAAGCAGTTATCTTTAGGAGATATTAAAAATAAATGACCTCTACAAATGATCAAAAATATTTATTATGTGAAAAAAAATTAGAAATAGTGTAAATAGTAAGTCTTACTCTTGTTTAAAAAGAGCATAGAAAATCTGGAAAAGAGTCATTAGGTGTCGCTTTTTTAAATAGAGTAGCTTGCCAGGTTTGGTGGTGAATGCCAGTGGCTGAGGAGGCTGAGGTAGGAGGAGCACAAATCCCAGGACTGCCTCTGCAATTTAGCGATACCCTGTCTGAAAAATAAAAAAGGCTGGGATATGGCTCAGTGGTAGAGCACCCCTGGGTCCAGTCCCCAGTATGAGATTGGGAGGTCTAGTAACTTATGTTGAGATACAATTCATACGTTGTACGATTTGCTCATGTAAGAAATTCATTAAATCCAAACCCTGGAGACTGGAGGGGCTGAAACAGGAGGATCACAAGTTCAAGGTCAGCCTCAGCAAATTAGTGAGACCCCCAAGCAACTTAGTGAGACCCTATCTCAAAATAAAAAATAAAAAGAGCAAGGGATGAAGCTCAGTGGCAAAGCATCCCTGGGTTCAATCCCTAGCAAACCTCACTACCACCACCAAAAAAAGATTAAATCCTGTGCAAATTCAGTACAACTTATGATATTTATAAAGTGTGCAACCATGATCAATTATAGAACATTTTCATCACTTCAGAAGAATCTCTAATATAATGAGAAACATAGTCTAAGTTGCTGAAATTTTTTTCTTCCTGAAGTTTTATGTCATTTGCATTCTTGTAATGTGTCTTGATGTTCAGCTTCCTTTTCATTAAAACTGGGTTAATAAGTTTCATGTTAATGAATGTGGTAAAGAAGAAAAAAGAAGAAGAATCCCTATCCCCATTAGCAGTCATTTCTCCTTCCCACCCGTCTCCCCATCCATAGCCCTGGGCAGACATTGATTACCTTCAATCTGTAGGTTGCTGTTCTGGACATTTCATGTACTTGAAATGCTACACTGTGTGTCTTTTGTGACTTCTTTCTTCTACTTCACTGTCCATTCTAAAACGTGACTCTCTGTTCATCAGGTATCATGAATAATGCTGCTATGAATGTTTGTGTAGCTTTAGTGTGGATGGATGTTTTCCAATTTCTTGCAGTAGTGAAGTCCTGCTCATGTGGTCTCCTGAAGCTCACCTGTGTAGGAATTGCCAGATTGTCCCTTCTTACATTCCCACCAGCAGTGAATGAGAGAGCCAGGTTTTCCACATTCTTGCAACTATTTCCTGTTTTTTAACTAAGCTCTCCTAGTAGTGTGGAGTGATAGCTCATTATGGTTTTGATTTGCACCATCATCTGGCTAATGATGTTGAGCATATTTTCACATGCTTTTTAGGGCATTTGTATGTATCTTTCTTGGGAGAAATGTCTACTCAGTTCTTTTACCATTTTTAAATTGGATTGTCTATTACTGAGTTGTGAGAACGCTTTATATATTCTACTTAAAAGTGTCTCGTATGTATGATTTGCAAGTAATTTTTACCATGGTGTGGATTTTCATTTTCTTGATAGTATGTTTTAAAGCACAAAAGTTTTAGATTTTTTCTTCTAGTTTTATTGGGGTATATTTGATAAATTAAAAATTAATGTATATGTGTGGCATACAATATGTTTTCTTATAAGTATATGTTGTGAAATTGATAACCACAATCAAGGTAATTAACATGTCTATCACCTTGTGTAATTATCACATTATTTTGTATGTGTTTGATGAGAATTTTTGGCATCTACTCTCTTAGCAAATTTCAAGTATACAATACTGTTAACGGAAGTCACCAAGTTGTACCTTAGCTTACCAGAAGCTTACTCACCCTGCTTAATTGGAACTCAATACTAATTATTTATTTAGTTAGTTAGTGAGTTTTGTACCGGGGATTTAACCCATGAGAGCTAAACCACTGAGCCATATCCCCAACCCTTTTTAGTTTTTATTTGGGGACAAGATCTTGCCAAGTTGCTCAGACTTGCTAAGTTGCTGAGGCTGGCTTTGAACTCAGGATCCTTCTGGCTCAGCCTCCCAAACTGATGGGGTCACAGGCATGGCCAGCACGCCTGACCTCATACTCTTTAATTAGCAGCTTTTCGTTTTCTCCTACCCGATCAGCCATGGACAAAAAAAGACTCCACATATAAGTGGGGCCACGCGATGTTTGTCTTTCTGCGTCTGAATCGTTTCCCTTAGTATAGTATCTTACGGTTCGACTGTGTTGTCCCATGTGTCAGGGTGTCCTTTTTTAAGGCTGCCTGGTAATCTAGTGTCTGTGTTTTCTGCTTGGTTCTTTCGGAGTGTTGTGAGTGACACTGCAGTGAACGTGGATACAGATGTTTCTTCAAGATGCTGATTTCATCTCCTTTGGGTATATACCAGGAAGGGAGATGGCTGGGTCATGTGATGGTTCTCTTTTTAACTTTTTTTTTTTTTTAATATGTATTTTTTAGTTTTAGGTGGACACAATGTCCTTATTTTTATGTGGTGCTGAGAATCGAACCCAGTGCCTCACACACCCAGGCAAGCGCGCTACCACTTGAGCCACATCCCCAGCCCCTCTTTTTAATTTTTTGAGGAACCTCCATGCTGTTTTCCATAATGGCTATGCTAATTTACCCTCCCAGCGTACAGGGTGCCCTTTTCTCCACATCCTTTCCAGCATTTGTTATATTTTTATAATAGCCATGGTTAGCAGGTGTGAGGTGATATTATGGTTTTGATTTTTAAAAAAATTTACTAGGGGCTGGGGTTGTGGCTCAGTGGTAGAGCACTTGCCTAGCATGTGTGAGGCACTGGGTTCGATCCTTAGTACCACATAAAATAAATGAATAAAATGGGACCATCTACAACTCAAAAATATTTTTTAAAAAATAGCTTCAAAGTTTTTTTTCTTTTATTATATGTGTTTTTGGTGTCCTAAGAAGTTTTTGCCTGATTTTGGTCATGAAAGTTTACTCCTAAGTTTTCTTCTAAGAGTTTTATCGTTTTTTTTTTTTTTTTTTTTTTTTTTTTTACTATTTATTTATTTATTTATCGGTGGACACAACATCTTTGTTTGTATGTGGTGCTGAGGATCGAACCCGGGCCGCACGCATGCCAGGCGAGCGCGCTACCACTTGAGCCACATCCCCAGCCCCAGTTTTATCGTTTTTTACATTTAGGTCTAGCCTCCATTTTGAGTTCTTTGTGAGTGGTGCAGTGTCATTCCTTTGCGTGTGAATATCCAGTTATTCTCCCCCACCCCCCTCCTCTGAATTACGCTGCTGCCTCTGTTGAAAATGAGTGTGGATGTAAGGACTTATCTGGATACGTGCCTCTGTGCCAGTGCCGTGCTGTGTTCCTTGCTGTGCATTTGGGAGTGGGGGTCTTCTAGTTTGGTTCTTTTTCGAGATTGTTTTGGCTTTTGTGTTTCCCTTGAATTTCCATATAAATTTTAGGATCAGTTCATCAATTTCTGCAAATAGATTATTTGTTTGTGTGGTTTTGGGAGTAGGCTTAGGTTCGTAACAAAATCGAACAGAAAGTATAGTTTTTAACCCCCATCCCCACACATGCATAGCTTCCCCCATTATTGGCTCCCACTAGAGTGGTACATTTGTTATAATCAATGAACCTACACTGACATATTATCACTCAAAGACCATGGTTACAGTAGGGCTAATTTTGGTGTACATTCTGTGGGTTTGGACAAATGTGTAATGATGTGTGACCCATTATCATAGTATCACACTACATAATATGTTAGAATTTCTGCTTGTTAACTAAATCTTCTGATTATTTTAAGTGAATATGCTTTGCTAGTGTTTTTCTTTCTTTCTTTTTTATTGTTGTTTTAATGCTGGGCATGGTGGCACAGGCCTGGCATCCTAGCTACTCAGGAAGCTGAGGCAGGAGATTGTGAGTTCCAGGTTAGCCTTGGCAACTTAAATGGGACCATGTCTCAAAATAAAATTTAAAAAACGGCCTGGGGATATAGCTTAGTGGTAGACTTACTTGCTTAAAATGCATGAAGCCCTGGGTTTGATCCTCAGTAACACCGTCCTCCCCCCAAAAAAATGTTGTTTTAAACCTTATTTTGATTATGTATTTTCTCCTGGAAATACTTGAAAATGATTGATTAAAATTTCTTATCACACCGATCCTGACCATATTCCAGTACTCCTGCAGTATCCTTTCAGTGTGTCTTTAGTACTTCTTCACATATGCTCAGCACATAAGGTATTTCTGATTGCTTTTATTCTCACCCTGACACACAAGGATTCAGGACAGTGTGGTTATTATAAGTTGGGTGGACACTGCACAGCTCTTGGTTATTGATGGAAAGCTATTAAGTACTGGGAGGGGAGTGGGGATAGTAGAGGATAGGAAAGGTAGCAGAATACAACAGTTACTAATAGGGCATTATGTAAAAATGTGGATGTGTAACCGATGTGATTCTGCAATCTGTATTTGGGGTAAAATTGGGAGTTCATAACCAACTTGAATCTAATGTATGAAATATGATATGTCAAGAGCTTTGTAATGTTTTGAACAACCAATAAAAAAAATTAATTAAAAAAAAAAAGCTATTAAGTACTCCTGAATGTTCTTCTTTTCAGAGAAGTCTCTCAAGTTGTGTGTCACCAAGGAGATGCTCCTTCTCAGTGTCACTACTGCTTATACAGGTAACGGAACTGCCGCTTCACTTTGCTTTGTTTGCGTAATGACTATAAGGACTGAAAACAGAAGCCATGCAGTTTTTTCTCAGACTTCTGTGCTTTGGCTGTGCTTAGCAGGGTGGCTTTTCTGATGACATTGATGGCTTGGGGTCCCTTGTGGCTGCTTTCAGAGGATGGCTGGGGATAGGCCTTCCAAGACCAGTTTCATTTGCATGTGTAGTGCTTTGCCATGGTCAGTGAGAGATGGTGTTGGGCAGTCTCTCTGTCTCCCTGTTGTCTCAGGGCCTGTCCATCTGCATGACCCCCTCCATAGGACCTTGTAGTGTGGCAGGAGAGCCAGACTTACTAGTGGCCAAAGGCCCCAAAAACACATCAGGGAAGACTAGCAAACCTTCCCGTAGGTCTCCAGCATGTACTTCCAGTACATTCTCTTGGTGACAACAAATCACAAGGCCAGCCCAAATTCAGTGAGAAGGCTTCCGCACGAGGGCAGGAAAGCCAGGACTCAGAGCTCATCAGAACCAGCCACTCTAAGGCAGGGACCGCATGACAGAAAACAGCCAGGAGAAAACCTCTAGCTTATGTGCACTAAGATCCCTTGTAATGAAATAGAAGCAGGTGGTGATGTGGTGTGTCCCATGTGGAGCACTCTTAGGTCATCAGGACAATGAGGAAATCCGTTTTCTTCTAGAAAGTGTTGGAGTGCCAGTTAATACTTCATTCCCCACTGGGGATGAAATCCAGGGTCTCACATGTGCTAAGCAAGCACTTTATCCCTGAGCTACTTCCCCAACCCTTCTTCACATTTTATTTTATTTGAGTCAGGGTCTCATTAAGTTGCCCAGGCTGGCCTCTTAACTTCATTTTTTGGTACCAGGGATTGAACCCAGAGGCGCTTAACTATTGAGCCACATCCCCAGCCCTTTATTTTTTTATTTTGAGACAAGGTCTTGCTGAGTTGCTTAGGGCTTCACTAAATTGCTGAGGCTGTTGCAATCCTCCTGCCTCAGCCTCTTGAGTCGCTAGGATTACAGGCGTATGCCACTGCACCAGGCTTGGCCTCTTGCCTTTTGATCTTTCTGCATGTGTCACCATCCTGGCTACTTTTAATTTTAGGTGTCTCATAAAACATCTTTATTAAACATCTTTAAAACTCACATTTAAGATTTTGTAGCATTAAAGAATGGAGGTCTTTTAAGGATTTACCCTAATTTTCTTTTCCTAGAAAAAAATGGTCTTAATTAAAACATTATTGTGGTGGGGCAGTGTGCTGGGGATTGAACCTGGACATTACTGTGTGTTTAAGAACAGTGGACATGCTCGCTTTGGCAGCACGAATACTAAAATTAGAACTATACAGCTGTCTTCCTGCTGGGTGTTCATGTGGCTGACAAAGTGGACAGGAATCAGGTGCTCTGTTGCCTTCTTCATATACGGGCACTCACCCATCTTGTGGGTTCTGCCCTCCTGACACGGTTACCTCCCAAAGGCCAGTCTCCGTCGTGCTTAGGGGATTGGGGTGGCAACAGGTCATTTGCCGGGCACAAGCATTTCATCCATAGTGTGTTACTAATTCCCTTTCATCAGTTATGTAGCACAGAATTGTGCTCTCCTTGGGCAGTAACATTTCAGTCTCAATGAATTTACGATAGTGTTAGACATAAAAAATGGAAAAGGAGAAAGTGAATGTAAAATTAAATCTTGATTTCTTTCCCTAAAGGTCTGGAATTGACTTTCTTCTCTGGTGTTTATGGAACCTGCATTGGTGCTATAAACAGGTTTGGAACAGAAGAGAAAAGCCTCATTGGACTTTCTGGAATCTTCATTGGTATTGGAGAAATTTTAGGTTGGTTTTTTTTTTTTTTTTTTTTTTTAATATTACATGCTCTTTATTTATTTATTTATTTTTAAGAGAGTGAGGGGGGGAGAGAGAGAGAGAGTGGTTTTTTTTTTTTTAAGTCTTTGCATTAAAAATACCAAGTGTACTTAAAATAGAAACATTAAGTAAACTTCACCTCTGTGTACTTGAATTCTGTTTTCTCTACTTTTACTCAAACAGGTGTGTTTTATTTTTCTATTATCAGTATTCTAAGGTAAGTAAATTATAAAACATTTGCCAAATAATTCACAGGTTGGAAATCATAAATAAGCAAACGTGGTCTTTCCCAATTTTTCCTCTTAAAATACTTATGCAGAGTGTCTCAGAATCCCTGACCTTCTAGTTCTCTCTAAAACCAGCTGTGTGTCCAGCCATTTGATCCTATTCTGACACTAACTACCTGGAGTGAGCATCAAATTCTTATTGAAGGACAAAATTAACAACAGCGCGAAGATCTCATTGGCCTTATTTTCCATCTAGTATCAGGCAATGCTGCATTCCATGGCATAGAATAAAAGTTTCGGTGGGCTGAGCAGAGAAGTTGGTTGTATGGATAGAGATGGGCTTGAAAAAGACATTTTAAAATACCTTTCCTCGTAAGACAGGGACAGGGAGTCAGAACCATAAAAAATAACTGATTGATGTTAACTTCAGGTTGCATCTTATAAGGATTGAAGCAGGAAACTTCATTGTCAAATTTGGGAATTTGGCTGTTATCTGATTCTCAGAAGGTCATACAGAGCAAGGAACTTCACCATCAGTGGCTCCACTGTCATTTTTAGTCTGGTCTCTTGGGCCCCAGTATAGGAGCTTAGTCCTAAACAGTGGTCTCCTAAAACATTCTGCTTACGGATTCAGTCCCACTGATCACCTTCACTAGACTCTGCACTTCATTTCATTTGGCTACTAGTTTGGAGGTTCTCTACCACCTCCCTTTAGTTTGATCATTTTCTAAAAATACAGAACTCAGGAAAATGCTGTAGTTGATATATGCAATTTTTAGTATTGTAAAGGATACAGATGCACAGCCAGATGATCTGGAACAAGGGTGAGGTCTGAAAGGGCCCCCAAGTGGAGGAGACTGTCCCCATAGAGCTTTCCAGCTTGTGGGTGTGCTAGGAAGCTCCCACAGCCCTGTCGAGGGGCTTTTATGGAGATTTAATGTAATCCTAGCAGATTGAACCATTGGCTGTTGGCGAATGAATGCACTCCCTTTCCCCGCTCCCTTCCCTGCTATGGTGGGTGAGAGTCCTGGAAGTTCTAAACCTCTAATGGGGCTGTGTCTTTCTGGCAGCCAGTCCCCATCGTGAAGTTGTGTCTAGGACCAACCCTCCTTCCCTAAGAGTTACCTCATTAGTGTAAACTCGAGTGTGGTTGGAAAGGTCTCTTTGTGCATAACAGAAAACACTCCTACCACTAAGGAAATTCCAAGTGATTTAGGATCTCTGTGCCCAGAACTGGAGGCCAAGGCAATGCATATCTTTATTATACAACACCATAATAATTTATTGCTCATTCAACTAAGATCTGCTCCCACTTGCAGTGCCTTGGATGTAGTATCAGACATGAGGGACTTACCAGTTCAGCCACTCTTTGTTGTGCATCCACATGTCAACCAAAAGCAAAGCTGCCCACGTGGAGCTTGTGTTCCTGGGGGAGAACACAGCCTGCAAAGAAACAAAACTCACTTTGTCAGTGAGAAGTGCTGTGGGGAAAGCAGACTGGGGACTGTGTTCCCTGCTTTACTACCTGCACCTGGACAGGACCAGGTAAATGACAGTTGTGTGTGTTGAGAGAACATTTGGAGGACAGGTTGGCAGTGTACCACCAGGAGGGCAGGGTGAGGAAGGGGGACAAATGCTGTGGGAGTTGGGCCTGGAGCAGTCCACTAAGACCCAGTGTGTTGATATGCAAGGGAGGTCTCCGAGTGGTAGTGTGTCCAGTGATGCTCGGGGGGCTTGTGGGCCGGAGGGGCATCTTGGGCATGGAGTGAGAGGTGCCACCTCCACCCGTGAGATGTCTGGGGATGCTATAGGAGAGGTCATTAAGCCTCTGCCATCCAGTGCCCGTGAAGTAGCACACTCTTGCTGTAGGTAGTCTGCTAGCTTTTTGAAAAAATAATTCC
This sequence comes from Marmota marmota marmota, assembly GCF_001458135.2. Classification (NCBI taxonomy): domain Eukaryota; kingdom Metazoa; phylum Chordata; class Mammalia; order Rodentia; family Sciuridae; genus Marmota; species Marmota marmota. The sequence goes on along the minus strand of NW_025999895.1, from coordinate 4,590,216 downwards.
ACATTTGCAAGAAATTGCCAAAAATATAAATAAATAGTTCAGAAACCACTGGAATATCCTTTAACAAGATTCACCTTCGACAAGCACTTTACGTTAACATCACGTATTCTCTCTTCCCAGCTCTTTGTCTTTTTCTTTTTTTTCATCCTTTTTTAAAATTTTTACAGTGCTAGGGTTTGAACCCAGGCCTTGCACATACATGCAGAGTTGGCAAGTCTCCAACTCTGAGCTACATCCCCAGCCCTCTCTTACTTTTCTTATGTGTGATTTTGTCTGAGCCCCAGGAGGGTAAGTGTTAGACACACCACAACAGTTTGTCCCTGGTATTCAGTGTGTGTTTCCTGAACAGACAGGGGTTCTCTCTCATCACCACAGTACAGCTGCTGGCGGTGGGATTTTTCTTTGATAGGATAATCTGGGCTAATATCCTTGAGCATTACTGGAGTCCTTGAGGAGTGAGGGCCTGGGCCCCAGGGTCCCAACAGACTGCCACATGTCCAGTATGCCAGTCAAAGAGATGAGCAACAGTGGTAAGGGGCAGGAAAAGAGTTTTCAGTCAGCATGGCCACACCAGGAAGAGCAGAGGTAGGGTACAGACACCAAAGACCTGTCCTCAAAGGACTTACAGGAACTTTGTGGTTTTATACAGCAGAGAGCAAGGCAGGGGCTGGAGGATTGTGTAGCCGGCAAAGTAGATCATGGAGCCAGGCGAGGTCTGGTTGACCAATATCTCAGGACGGGTTCTTTGAGGCTCTGGGAATGTCATCACCCAGCGCGTGAGTGGGTGGTTTGACTCACATTGTGAGAAGGTTATACCTGCTGGGGGGGGCAGCTTTGGCTTGCTACCACTTGGGGGGTGATGTCATTGAGGGGTGATCTGTTCTGAGAGGCTCTCAGCTGTTTGGGGATGGTTTCCGTCTCTTGTCATGAAGATGCTCATCAGCCAGGCCTGTTTCTGAAGTCCAAGGGAACTGCAGAAGAGTGGCTCAGAGGGAAGAGGGCCAGGAAGGCCAGTGGAGCCCGAGGGGCAGCATGGAGTTGTGGGGTCTGAGGCAGGGCTGTCCCGCAGAGCATTTCCCTTCCTTGCGTAGGTTAGCCCAGGATCAGGATTTGTGTTGAGCTTTTGTGTCTTCTGCTAACCGGGACCATGTTTGTCTTACGGTGCTGACATGTTGAGGCATTTCCCCTTTCTGAAGATGCTGTGGTCTTCCTTCTGTGTGCATCGCAGGCCTCCTCATAGTCACGGAGGCTGTGCATTCTCAGGGGGAGTGCTGCTGGGTAGTGCGGGGCTTGTTCCGCGGCTGCCCTTCTAGAGACACACAAGGCCCATCCATCCTTTAGTTTTTAGATTTAGATCTCCGATTTATTTGGGATTTGTTCTTGGGCATCTTTATTTTTTTCCAGATGGCTACGGTGCCATGTATTAAGAGCACTGGCCTTGTCCAGCGATCTGACATATGCTTCGTCACAGATGGGGATTTTGTTTGTGACTGATCCTGTTTCTGGACTTTCCAGGAGTCTAGTGCACTGATAAGTCTCCTGAGGTATAGTGCTGGTTTTTTGGTACTGGGTATTGAACACTTCATTACATGTGTGCAATGTGTAGTGCTTTGTCACCTGCGGCCTGCGTGGGGAGGGAATAGTAACCCTCAGAGGTGTGCGCCAGCTGGAAATGAAAGGCTGAAAAGTAATACCAAGAAATAAAGCAAAAGACAGAAAATATTTTTATTAAAAGCAGGGACTTGATGGGTGGAAAAGACCTGATGGGACTGATCCTAACAAAGGGGAAAAGCTCACGAATTCTTTATTTATAGTGAAACACACCAGAGGAGTTTTTTGTGAGGAAGGGTCTTCAGAGGAGAGGCGTGGGGAAGCTGGCCTGATCGTGGAAAACCACTGGCGCAGTAATTCTTCCTCAGGCAGCTGGTGCCACAAGGCTAGTTAGGCGAACAGGTATCTCTTTCACCCCAGAGTAGTGGGCATCTGAATTCAAAGCTGCGGAACCCACAAATTCCACATCAGGCATGGACTCTGACCCAGTAACAGCAACTACCTGCAAGTGGGTGTGTCTGTCAGCACCATTTTACTGAGAGACCCAAAAGATCCACCTAGCTGTCCAAGGCTGTGGAGTTCAAAGCAGTGATTCATTTGCTGCTTCCAGCAGTGTTCAGGTCAGGGTAGCTGACATATACATCACCTCAAATATTTACCATTTCTTTGTATTAGGGATTTGTATTCAAGATCCTCTCTAGCAGCTGTTTTGTTATGGTAGTTGGTGTTTGGTAGTCCTCTTTGCCTGCAAGTGCTGAAGGGTTGGGTTTGGGGGAAGACACTGGACATTTGAGATTGTGTATTCCATGGCTTCTGGATTCTAACACGAGTAGTCACTTGATGTGTTGGTAATGTCAGTAACATTTCTGCCACCTTGATTTGTAGGTGGAAGCCTCTTTGGCCTGCTGAGCAAGAATAATCGTTTTGGTAGAAATCCAGTTGTGCTTTTGGGCATCCTCGTGCACTTTATAGCTTTTTATTTAATATTTCTCAACATGCCTGGAGACGCCCCAATTGCCCCTGTGGAGGGAACAAACAGCAATGCTTACATCAGGTCCAGGTATGTAACTACTATTGCTTGGTGATTTGAGGGCAGTGGGAGGGAAGGGATGGATAGACACTTGAAACGGACACTTAGCCCTCTTCAGAACTTGTTATCTTTGTGAGGTCAGTTGCCATAGCCAGAATGAGTTTGAGTAGGAATCCATAGAGGATCATAAGTTATTTTTGCAATGGTTGCTTTTAACCTTTACCCCCCAATAAATCTTCTTTATCTGTGAGGGAGCATAGAAATGTCTGATCTGAATTTTATCTCTGCATTTTGAGCAGTGAAATACCTCAAAGTTAGGGCCTGGAGGAAAAATAAAGAGCAGTGAGGGAGTCTATGAGTTGGGTGGGCTATCGCGTTTTTCAGAGTGATCTGTGACAGTTTTGAGGGTATCCGTGGCCTGCACTTCAACTCTTTTTTGTTTTTCCCTTGCAAGGCCTGGTCTGTGCAAGGCAAGTGGCCTACCACTGAACTGACTTCCAGTCACTGCATTCAGCTCTTAATTCGTTATAAATGCAGATATTGATGTCTAGATCCCCAAATCCAAAGGGAGCCTAGCCTAAAAAAAGTATCTCCTTTCCAAATCAGTAATAGGACCAGGTTTGCTAGAATGTGAAGGGTTGCAAGTTTGAGCATAACTTCTTACTGTATAAATTCTAACATAGGGGCTGGTGTGCAGCTCATGGTAGAGGTTTGCCTAGTATGTGTGAGGCCCTGGGTTCCATCCTAGTACTGCCCAAAAAAAAGAGAGAGAAAGAGACCTTATAAGTTCTGATATTTTTCATTCTTATTTCTGTGTTTTTAAAACTTGAAGATTAAATGCTTTTTTGGGTGGGTTGCTTTTAGAATTTAAGTGGCTTTAGCAATGTTGATACTACTTATACTAAATTTATTTTTTTTCAGCAAAGAAGTTGCCATTCTCTGCAGTTTTCTGTTGGGTCTTGGGGACAGCTGCTTCAACACCCAGCTGCTTAGCATCTTAGGCTTTCTCTATTCTGAAGACAGTGCACCGGCCTTTGCCATCTTTAAGTTTGTTCAGGTAACCCCTTGGGCCTTTTCCTTTAAGCTTCGCCTGGTTTGCTGTGGTTACTAGCTTGTGGTTTTTAAGTGAAAACCGGGGATATCCTTTAAAAGGATTTGCATGGAAGTGGGAAGCACTGAGCAGCACGATTCCCTGACTGGCTGAGAGATTTCATGTTCTGGTTTACTGCTCGGATTGGAGGTTCCCATCCCTGGAGCCAGAACCCCACTTGCACACCTTGCAGACAGGGTCCTTCTTACTCTGCACAGGGCTGTTTTAACAGCAGAGATGGCTTCCCTGATGTGACCCACTCTCGGGGGGCCGGGGGTGAGTTAGCAACTGCGGGAAGGAGAGCAAGATCTGCCAGTCACAGGCATCCCTTGGGTCTGCAGGGTGGGGCTGATTGTGAGGCTGGGCAGGCCTCTGTGTGCCTGTGTAATTTGTCTTGTTTTTCTCGTAGTCCATCTGCGCGGCTGTGGCCTTTTTCTACAGCAACTACCTTCTCCTTCACTGGCAGCTCCTGGTCATGGTGGTATTTGGGTTTTTTGGAACTATTTCATTCTTCACTGTGGAATGGGACGCTGCTGCCATTGTGGCCCGGGGCTCTGACTACCGAAGTATCTGATGAGGTACCTGTGGGAGGCTGCACAGCTCCAGAGCACAGTTGAAGTGACTTCTGTTGTCTTCATAGTACAGTGGATGATGTTGAGTGTGGAGAATCAAAGAGTTCAGGCTTGAACCAGCTGGAGCTGGATTAAAGTTTACAGATATTAGTTATTTAAAACCAGTGTAATAAGGGAAATCTATCAGTTATAATTGTTCAGCGATACTGCTTTCCATTTATCTATCTCAAGCTCCTTACAATCACATTATAGAGTGTGAATGTATTCTTCTGCCTTGAGAATTCCAGGCCATATGTCGTATAAGGATTCTTTCTGGGTCTGGAGTGTGTTTTACTACATAGTAACGGAAACATATGCCTCTCCACATGTGTATCTGGAATGACATTCAAATAGTGATGTGCTGACATTTAGTCTAACTTTGAAAAGGTTTTTCCTCATTAAATGTTTCTTAGATAGATTTTCTTACCTCATAGTTCATACCAAGGAGTGGCCAATTAAGTATAAAATGAGGAAAAATTATCTCAAGTCTTAAAACAAAAATATAACATCACAGCAAACAAAACCATGTTTAGAAGAGTTAAACACATTTACTAGGGGAGGACTTTTGTTAGTAATTTTCCTGAAAGATACAATGCAAGAAAGAAAGAAAAACTAGAGGGAGGTCTGAGCTGGGGGGAGGATGTTGTCACTTAAGTGTGATCTTATAGCAGATGCCATTCAGTCACATGTCTGAGAGTGGAATGTAACTATATAGGATTTAAGTGGAAATGTTAACTTTCCTCTATAAGAACTCGCTTAAAATTTTTATAATTGAGATGTAATTCAGAAATGATAAAATTCATCATTTTAAAATGTGCAATTTAATGTGCTTTTTTGAAAAAAAAAGTATATTTGGTAACCATCACCATTATCGAGAACATTTTCCTCACCCCAAAAAGAAGCCCCCCACCTGTCAGCAGGCACTTCCCTTCTCTGGCTGGCAGCCCCTCGAGTGCCTTCTGTCTCTGCCCTTGCCTGTTCTGGAGGTGGGAGAGCTCGCGTTCAGTGATGCTCACCTGTACCAATGAAGAGCTGCACGACAAGTGAGTCCAGCCCAGGGACAAACAGTACCTTGTTTTCTTTTTTTTTTTAACATTCTCTGTCCCTTTTTTTTTTAAGAGAGAGAGAATTTTTTTAATATTTATTTTTCAGTTCTGGGCAGGCACAACATCTTTGTTTGTATGTGGTGCTGAGGATCAAACCCAGGCTGCACACATGCCAGGCGAGCGCACTACCACTTGAACCACATCCCCAGCTCACAATACCTTGTTTTCCATTATTTTTTTTTAAACCTGCCAGAAATTTAGAAATTTTATTGTTGGTTTGAAAAATCTGAAGAAGTTCCACGTGTTTGGTGACAGCAGCAGGGAGTCGGAGACCCTGCAATTAGGTGAACTTCTGGGAGAAGTCTCTTGGTGGAGCGCTAGCTCTCGGGCTCCAGGTTGTGAGGCTGCTCTTCTTGTAGTTGACCTACCCTCCCTTGGTTTAGTTGACCCTGTGGAAAAACTGTATTGTCAATGCTATTTCTTTCGGACTTAAGACAACGATCTGTTTTCTTTCTAAGCTCATTATTATTTTAGTTTTCTAATGCAATATAATAAATTACCCCCAAAATTAGGCGCTTACAGTAACACGCACCTATTATTATCCCTCAGTTTGTGAGTCTGAGGGTTCTGAGCCGGGTCCTCGGTGCCCTTGCCATGGAAGTCTGGAAGCTGCCTGGCCCCTGGGGGAGATGCCCAGCTGTCTCAGGCAGGCCAGCAGGAGTCAGTTCTTCACCACCTCCTGGACCGAGGTCTCTGGTTTCATGTGGCTGTTGGCTGAGACCATCTTCCTTCTGTGGAGCTGTCCTTGGGGGCAGCTCACCATATGACAGTCACCCTTGCTACAGAAGACCAGAGCCAGAGGGAGCAAGGCGGAAGTCACGCCCTCCTCCCTAGCTCTGTCTCCTGCATTCCTTTGGCAGGTCGCTTGGCCCAAGGGGAGAGGGTTACACAGGGCTGAGTGCAAGGGCTGGGTTGTTGGGGCCAGGCTGCTGGTCACAGGAGCCTTTCATGTTGGGGGGCATTCCCAAGCCCCTCCTCTCCCAGGCCCTTGCCCTGTTGGCTCCTAGTAAAGCTGCAAGGCTGTGCTGGCAGAGGGCGGGGAGCAGGCTCTGTGAGCAGCTTGTTGAACCCAGGGAAGCCATGCCTCACCGCTTGTAGGGTCCCTGGCGGTGGTTGCCCCAGAAGTGAAGTGAGTGCCCACTTCCCTGGCTGCTCCCTGCTGTGTGCTGTGCTGCTCACTATAAGTTCTGTACTCCCGTTATTTTGGGGGGTGGGGATGAGGGTTGTTTTGTTTTTACTCCATTTTTGTGTATCTATAGTGTGAATAAATTGGGAACTCTTTAGATGACCTAAAACACGAAGGCCATCTTTTAAATTCTCAGCATTAGTTATTTACAAATGAAATGTGACAATGAAATAAAGAGTTTAATTTTTTAAGTGCTTGTCTTATACATTCTGTCAATGATTTTTATCTCCATGCTTTAGCTTGGCCTTGCATGGGGGTGTGTATATGGGTGTGCTGCTGTTACTGCAGATTCATGTCCCATATGCTGACATTTGGCTCAGACCTGGAGCGACTTTTATTTGTTTAACTATTTACATTTTGCTGTTAGAGGGGGAACCCAGAGCCTCCTGCATGCTAAGCATGTGCTTTACACACTGTTATCCCCCCAGCTTAAAACTGTTGTTGAACCATGAATGTTTTTCTCAGAGTTTGAAGATGTCCCCCAGCCCCCGCTGCCCTCCGGAATTTTCCACACCCAGAAACTTGAAAACCTTTAAACATGGACTCTGGCTTTTCATATACAGGTTTTCTTTCCTGATGTATTTGTTGACCCACCCACTGTAAATCTATAGGGGGAGTCTGTAAGTTCTCAAAAACAAGTTCCAATTAATAGTTAAACATCTGAGTCCCCACCAGCAGATGAGGGGTAAAGGTGTGTGATATGTCATTCATCTGTGTTAGCTTTTTTGTTACTGTGACCAAAATACCTGACAAACAACTTAGACAGGAAAGATTTCTTTTGGCCTGTGGTTTCTATCCAAGGTTGGCTGGCTCCAGGCCAGATTGTCTGTTTTAGGGCCTGGACAATTAGCAATGCTCCAGCCATGTACCACAGGTGGCTTGTCACCGCAGGATGCCAGGACTGTCATGGCCAAGGCAGTATAAGGTTTATTATAGTGTTTTCTAGGTACACAGGGGAGTGTGGCAGGCAGAATAAGGACTCCCCAAGTGAGTCCTGTTCTAATCCGCAGAGCCTGGGAATATGTTAGCTCCCTGGTGGGAGTCCGAGGGGATTAAGGTGCAGATGGAACAAGTTTGATTATCAGCCGAACTCGAGGCAGGAGAATTAACCATGGGTTATCTGGATGGGCCTGGTATAATCAAAGGGTTCAGAGTTAAAGAGGGAGGTGGGAGGGCCAGGGTCAGAGCAACGCCTGTGCACAGGCCGCACAGGCCATGCTGTGGTGGGCTTTGGAGATGCAGGAAGGAGTCACAGGCTGAGGAAGATGGTGGCCTGTGAAGGAAGCAGGAACGGGCAAGGGAACATTCTCCCTGGAACCTCCAGCAGGCATGCGTCCTGGTGACACCTTGGTTTGAGCCCAGCAGGGTCATTTCAGACTCCACCTCCAGAAGTATAAGGTAATAAACTTGCGTTGTTTCAAAACATTTATTTGGGGCAAATTAAAGCTAATACAGGGAGGAATGGATTTTTTAAAATCTTTCACATTGGTTGACCACAGATGGAAGGTGAGGGATGTTGTAATTTTCAATAAATTTCCCTGTTCAGAATTGTTGGTTGTTGGGCTGGGAATGTGGCTCAAGTGGTAGCGCATTTGCCTGGCATGCATGCAGCCCGGGTTCGATCCTCAGCACCACATACAAATAAAGATGTTGTGTCTGCTGAAAACTAAAAAAAAATAATAATAATAATAAATATTAAAATTCTCAAAAAAAAAAAGAGAATTGTTGGTTGTTCCTACTAGATCAAGCCCAAACTTCTTATTTCTCCCAACATTTGACAGCTTCTAAGAACTGATCCTACAGGACCTTAATACTACAGAACTGCTCCATGCAAAACCCAGACTTCGGGGTGCAAAGCCATGCTCGTCTCCAGAACACACCCCTTTCTGGGGTCTCCTCATTTTGCTCTGTGACTCCATCCTACTTACCCAGCATCTCTGCCTTTTCTCCCTGTGTTTCCCGGAATGGCCTGTCTTTCCCCTGCTACCGACTCCTCCTGACCTGTCAGCCCCACCTCCCTGGTCCCCAGTCTGGATGTAGTTGCTACAGGGGCAGAAGTCCTGTTCTCCTGACCTACTGCTCCTTTTGCACCCACGGTTTTTTATTGCCCTCACAACTGGATTAACTCCATCACTTTATGCATACTCTTTACACTGATGAGTCTGAAGACATTTTTATCCTAAACATTTCCAACACCAAATATAAACTGCTGTGTTTTTTTACCCCCATGTCAGCCAATTAGATGAGCGGTCACCCATGAGACTCCCTCCCGTAAACAGTCTTCTCGTACCCTGGTCTCTGTGTGGGAGGGGCCACTCATCCATGGGCGACAGCCCACTCACGGAATGTTGCTGCTATTAATCATTTTTAAGAAAGAACATGACACAAGTAATAACCTGTTTGGCAAAGTCCCTTCGTGGTGTGTGTAATTATTTTTTTTCTGGCCGCAGAACGATGATTGTAATGTTGGTTGCCTTGATGCTTTTCTTGCTGCTCCAGAACTGATGGCTGCAGTGAAATAACCTCAGGTGGGTTGCCAGGCCAGGGAATGTAGTCCAGCGTAGAGTGTCTCCTTAGCATGCCCGAAACCTGGGTTCATTCACCACCACCAAAAAAAAAATCCCCTAAATACAAATGAACAAACAAAAACCACATCTTCCTCAATTTAAGTTTCTGTATGTGTCCCACATCTGGATGATGGGACTTAATGGGTTAAATGGCTTCAATATTAATGAAAGTTCACCATCTTGAACTCATGATGGTCCATGGGCATGGTGGCAGCTCTGCAAACACCAGGGAGAGTTGTGGATTTAAATTTAGGCGCGAGCAAGAATAAGAAATGTGAATGCTGTCAGATCCAAGTGGAGTCAGTGGTACCAGAGCCTCGCCAGCTGGCGGTGGGAAGTCCAGACAGGGCCTCCCAGGCATGCTCCGGTGGAACCCAGGGAAGGGCTCCCAGCACCAAGCTTACACCTAGAGCACCTGGGAGCAGGCCCACCCAGCAGCAGCCTGCTTTATCCTGGACAGCTGCCTCTCCTGTTACTGGCCCACGAGGCCAAGAATTATTGATTCACAATTTATGTGACCTTCCTCCTTTCACCTTCAAAATCACTTGTCTTGCTTTGCCTCTGGGTATGCCCATGGCCACTGGGGCATATCATAGTACATGTATTCCATGATGGCCATCTCCTGTCATTTATTTCCAAATAACTTCCTCTCTCTGAAGAGCCTATCTCTGTTGGTATTTTAGGTTGTTGTTAAATATGGCAACTTCCAAAATTAATTCATTAAGTCCCAAGTTTTTAGTTCTTTAAATATTTTGGCAAAATTGACACAGGTACCATAAAATAGGTTGGAAGTAATTTATAGCCTATATATATTTTCTCATGTATATGGAAATATAATTATTCTTTCAAATGCACCAGTCATGTTAATTTTCTCAAAAGAATAGAACCCTAACACAATATTCATTCCAAAAGTTACAAATGGTGCATTCGTTGCTCAATTTAAGTTTCTGTATGTGTCCCACATCTGGGATGATGGGACTTAATGGGTTAAATGCCTTCAATATTAATGAAAGTTCACCTCCAAAGGAGAAGGAGAATTAGACCATTCAGGTGAAATGGAGGAAATCTTAGAAAGATACTCAAAGTGTCTCAAGAGGAAATAGGAACTCTGAATAGCTTATGACCAGTAAAGAAACTTAATAGTCACTAAAAATATACCCACAGAGAAAACTCGAGGCCCAGATGGCTGCATGGTGAGTTTTATCAAGGACTTAAGAGAAGGACTAATATTTACCCTTCACACATTTTTTTCAGAAAATGGCAGAGGAGCAGACCACTTTGCAACTCCACCATAAGGCTGGTGTGACCTGGTTCCAAAGCCAGACACGACAAGAAAACCACAGACAAGTATCCATCATGAACATAGAGGCCAAGATACTACCAAACCTAATTCATATAAAACAAATACATTAAAAGGGTCCTACATCGTGACCAAGTGGGATTTGTCCCAGGAAAGCAGGATTGGTTAAACATCTCAAAATCAATTGATAAAAAAGAGTCATTTTCCAACACCAACCGGGTGTTCTTTTCTGATGCTAACTATTCAGCCCTAGCACAGACCCCACAAGTTAAAGGCTCGGTCCCATAAGACTCCCCCTCTTCAGATACAAGAAGGGCACGTTTGATATTTGCTAGTACAACTCACAGAACTCAGCCAAGTGCTAACTTACTGACATGGCTTTGTGTTCATAAAGAATACAACGCAGGAACAGCCAGATGGAAGCCAAGCATGGGGGCAAGCTGGTTTGGGGATTGGAACATGAGTTTCAAAGGCCTCTGGTACACTGCGCTGTCAAGACACAGAAGCGTTCAACAATCCGGACGCCCCCTGTAGGTGTGCTTGATGGAATCATTATCCCCTGGTAACTGAGTCCCAGCGTGCACCCACCCCAGAGGAAAAGCTGAGAAGCTCCAACATATGATACTGTGTAGTTGGTTTCCCAGGCAACCAGCCCCTGTCTAGAAGCAACTTAAGTCACCTCATTAACAGGTAGAGGTGCTCCTGGGCTTTCGATGAGGAGTATGTTCTGATAAACCTGTTGTAAGTTGAGAATATTGTAAGTTGAAATGTATTTATAACTTACCAAGCATCACCACAACAGAAGTCTGTAGAGTTATCTGTGTTTACCCTGAGGCTGTAGGACTGCCTTTTGTGGCTCTGCCCTCCTGCCCAGCAAGCTTCGCAAGAAAAGATCATACCTCCTGCCATTAGCCTGGAAAAGAGCAAAGTTCAAAATTCAAAGTATTTCTATTGAGTGTACCTGGCTTTTTTTTTTTTTTTTTTTTTAAACCATTGTGAATGTAGAAAATCCTAAATTGAACATCCTAATTTGGGACCATTGAACTCACCTGTGGTCACTATGAATAACAAAAGATACTCCTGACATCAGGACATTCCTGGGGTTTTAGGAACTTTGTGCCAGGAACTGGGGACAAAGACCAAAATACACACACACACACTCTCTCTCTCATATATGTATATATACATGTATGTGTGTGTGTGTGTGTGTTCATTATGCTACAGTGGTATATCATATCAATCAAATGAATAACAAACCCCATGATTGTCTCACTAGATACAGAAAAAGCACTTGACAAAATTCAACACACATTCATGAAGAAGAACTCACAAAAAATGAGGAGCTGCCCACAGAGTGGGAATAGAGAATGCCTTCAACTTAATTGGTGCATCATGGAAAACTCACAGCCACCTTCACACCTAGAGAAAAAAGACAAAGCACTCTTTCCTGAAGATTAGGATAAAGGCAAGGTACACTGTCACCTCTAGCAGCATCTAGATTGTAGAAGAACTACTACTGTTCATCACAGATGACATAATCTCATGCAAATGCTCCCAGGAATCCACCAAATAAATCCCAGAGCTAAAAAGTTTAGCAAGGTGGAAAGGATACAAGAGCAATATAGAGAAATCAACCACAGAACAATTTGAAAATGAAATTTATATTACCTTCACATAAATCAAAACAATAATAAATGTAAGTACAATTTCTGTATGCTGAAAACTTACATAAAACATTGGCAACAGAAATAAGGACGACCTACATAAGTGGAGGAAAGTTCCATGTTGATGGATTCCAAGACTCAGTATTGTCAAAATGGTGATTTTTGCAGGCATGGTAGTGACACCTATAATCCCAGGAGGCTGAGGCAGGAGGAAACATGTTCGAGGCCAACCTTTAGCAACACTCTCTCAAAACAAAAAGGGACTGGGGATGTAGCTTGGTGGAAGAGTGCCTCAGGTTTAATTCTTAGTACTGAAGAGGGGGGAAAAATAAAGAAGATAATTTTTACCACATGAATTCATAGACTGAAGCAAACTCAAGATCCCATAGGATTTCTTTGGGGGAAAATTGACAAGTTGACTCCAAGGTTTACAAGAAAATACAAATGACTTGGAATAAGCAAAACAATTTTGAAAAAGAGCAAGATTGGTAGAGTATCATTTTTAAATTCTAAAACTTACTATGAATATGCAATAATTAATATAGGGCAGTATTGACACAAGGACAGATCAATTAAAAAAAAAGAATTGAGGATCCAGAAATTCTTATATTTCTGGCCAATTGATTTCTTATTTATTTTTTCTGGTACTGATTGAACTTGGGGGCACTCTACCACTGAGCTACATTCCCATAGTTTTTTTTCATTTTTAATTTGAGATAGGATCTTGCTAAGTTGTTGATGCTGGCCTCTGATTTGCAATCCTTTCTCAGACTTGATAGTTGATGGGATTGCAGGCATGCACCACTGCACCCAGCTTTTTTTTTTTTTAAGGTCTCTAATTATTATTCTTTGTTTTGTTGTTTTATTTTTTTGCATTGCCAGGTTTGATCCCAGGGCCTTGCACATGCTAGGCAAGCAAACATCCTCAGCCCCTTGTCAATTGATTTCTCACAAACATAGCAAGATAATTCAATGGGGAAAGGATAATCTTTTCAAGAAATTGAATAGTCAATGGATGGGCGTTGGTTGTGGCGCATGCCTATAATCCCAATGGCTCTAGAGGCTGAGACAGGAGGATCTTGAGTTCAAAGCCAATTTCAGCAATAGTGAGGCGCTAAGCAACTCAGTGAGACCCTGTCTCTAAATAAAATACAAAATAGGGCTGAGGATACGGCTCAGTAGTTGAATGCCTCTGTGTTCAATCCCTGGTACCCGCTCTGCCACAAAAAAAGAAATTGAATATTTACATGCAAAAGAATAAACCTAGACCCTTACCTTACACCGTAGTACATAAATACCAAAGCAAAGTAGGTCATAGTCATCATGGTAAAAGCTGAAACCATAAAGCCACTATGTGAGAAAATGGAAGAAAATCTTTCACCCAGGTTGGGTAGAGTTTTAGGTATGACACCAAAGGCATGATGCTTTAAAAAAAAAAAATGGATGAATTGGATCTCATCAAAATTAAAAACTTTTATTTCAAGAGCCAGAATTCAGATAAATGTAAACACAAGCCACAGATTAGATTAGATTAGAAAATACTGCAGATTGTTTGCCTGACGAAAGGCAAAATTTGTATTCAAAATATATAGAGAACTCTTATAACTGATTAATAGTAAGAAAACCCAGGTGGGTGCAGTGGCTCATACCTGTAATCCCAGTGGCTCTGGAGGCTGAGGCAGGAGAATTGCAAGTTCAAAGCCAACCTCAGCAAAAGTGAGGCGCTAAGTGACTCAGTGAGACCCTGTCTGTAAGTAAAATTTAAAAAATAGGGCTGGGGATGTGTCTCAGTGCTCGAGTGCTCCCCGAGTTATTATAAGTGCCTCTAAATTATTAGAAAAAACTTATAAGAAGAAAAGCCAATTTTAAAATAGGCAAAAATTTTGATTTCACCAAAGAAGATATATGAATGGCTAAGAGTGTTACAGGCCACGCTATATGGGCAATGACATATAGCCAAACAGTTGCCAAACAGATTCATGTAAGAAATGCTTCTCCCATGGGAACACTCCCCCTCTGTGCCTATCAATAGTTGCTTAGCATAGCATGTTTGGCAACACAAAATGGTAATTCTTTTTTTTTTTTTTAAGAATTATTTTTTAACATTTAGTTTTTAGTTTTCGGCAGACACAACATCTTTGTTTGTATGTGGTGCTGAGGATCGAACCCGGGCCGCACTCATGCCAGGCGAGCGCGCTACCGCTTGAGCCACATCCCCAGCCCAAAATGGTAATTCTTACGCAATGTAAAATTGTTCTCTTTGGTTCCCATTTTTCTTGAGCAGTGTACTCTGTCAGCGATTGATCGTTTAGATGTTAGTAACCATTCTCTAACTTGTACTCAATTAGGGTCATTTTGACCCACTTCCCTTCTGCTTGCTTGCTGCTATGCCAACCTGGAAAGTCCCCGGGGAAATCCCAATGTACCCACTGCACTGTTTCGCTAACTGCTCAATTCAGCTCTGTGCCTCTGCTTGCGGATGTGGGCCGCCCGGCTAAATAAAGACTCCAATCCAAACAAAATGGACTTGGTATGTTCTCTGAACGGTCTGCCCCATAACAAGAGGACATGAAAAGATGCTCAGCGTCACTAGTCATTAGGTTAACTGTAAATTAAAACCACAACGAGACACTGATGCACACTCAGGAGCATTTCTGAACATTTAAAAAAGACAAGGGGGAGGGGGCTGGGGTTGTGGCTCAGTGGTAGAGAGCTCGCCTAGCACACGTGAGGCACTGGGTTCGACTCTCAGCACTAAATTAAAAAATGAGATAAAGATATTGTGTCCACCTACAACTAAAAAATAGATATAAAAAAAAGACAAGGGACTGGGGTGAAGCTCTGTGGTAGAATATGTGCCAAGTGAAATAAGCCAGTCTCAAAACACCCAAGGCCAAATGTTCTCTCTGATATGCAGATGCTAGCTCACAATAGGGGATGGGGAGGGGGATAGAAGTTCAGTGGATTAGACCCAGGGGAATGAAGGGAAGGGAAGGGGATGGGAGTGGGAAAGTCAGGAGAAGGAATCAGACATCACTTTCCCATGTTCATGTATGAATATACCCGCGTCCTGTACAACCACAAGAATGGGAACTCTACTCCATGTATGTGAGGTATGTCAAATACCCCTACTGTCATGTATATCTAAAAAGAACAAATTTTAGGACTGGGGTTATAGTCCAGCTGGTAGAGTGCTTGCCTTGCATGCACAAGGCCTTGGGTTTGAACCCCAGCACTTAAAAAAAAAAAGAATCTTCTGGCTGGATGTTGACCTCAGTGATACAAAAAGAAGCCAATCAACAAAACCTCAGTGAGGATACAGAGGCCCTAGGACTGCCCAAGCCCTAGGGCCATTTCTGTTGTCTGTGCTTTTGAGAGAAAATACTTCTGCCACACGTCACCGGTAGAGGAAGGCTTGACTTCACCTAACCTGACTTTTCAGAGCCCTTTCCCAGTGAGGCAGCGCAGATGCTGGGAACAGATTAGCACCATCACGTTTTGGCTCAGGATGGGAGCGCAGGGAGGTGGGGACCAGCTCCAGATGGCAGCTTTTGACTAGGGCTCACCAAATTATTGGGTTGACTAGGGTTCTAGTCTAGTCTACTTTTGTTTTTTATTCAAACCTCCAGCCTTTTTTTTTCTTCTTAAGGATTTTAGAGGTTGAATTCAACATACAGTATTTTTTCTTGGATTCAGTCCAAGAAAATCTAGTTACTGACACCCAGGGAGGAGCTTGCCTTAGCGGGATGACGGGTATGTGTCCCATGTTGGGGCACGGTGTCCTCAAAGGTCTGGGAGAGCTTAGGGTTAATATTATCCAGGGAGGAGAGTAGGTTAGGATGATTTTGAAGTCCTGAGGAGGGACCTGTTGTTTAAACTCCACGGTGCACCTGAAATTCACGCATCGGGCTGAGATGCTGAGTAGCTGCTGAGCCTGCCGCTCCCGGCCCTGGCCAATGTGACCTCACCTGCCAGTCTCCCAGCTCAGGCTTTTCTGTGCAGATTGCTCACCACGTCTGTCTGTGATATTGGACATTGCAGGGCACCCACGGCGAAGCCAATCCAAACCCAGTCAGCTTGCCAAAGATGGGGAGAATGACAGCGCCTGCCTCAGAAAGATCTCTGTGCACTCCACCCTGTCTCCCAGACTGGAGAGAGGAAAAATGGCCTTGGGGGAGCCGCAGAGTGGGTTTCACTTCATGCAAAGGAAAAGGAGATTTAAAATATTGCAAGGCGCCAGGCGTGGTGGCTCTTGCCTGTGATCCCAGCGGCTTGGGAGGCGGAGGCAGGAGGATTGTGAGTTCAAAGCCAGCCTCAGCAAGGGCGAGGTGCTAAGCAACTCAGTGAGACCCTGTCTCTAAATAAAATACCAAATAGGGCTGTGGCTCAGTGGTCAAGTGCCCCTGAGTTCAATCACTAGTACAAGGGGGGAAAAAAAAAAAAAAAATATATATATATATATATATATATA
>NW_025999895.1:4571160-4573597 GCF_001458135.2 Marmota marmota marmota | reverse complement strand
CTTTTGACCCCCCCCCCCCAGAGCAGTGGGGCTTCCAGTTTCCCTCTCCTGTGGCCATGAGCATGGCTCGTTTGCGTGTTCCTCTCTGGGATTCTAGAGCAGGGCTTCTCAGTCTGGCCTTGTGAAACGGCCATTTGGAGCCAGGTCATTCTCTGTGGTTGGGTGAGGGGCAGAGGAGGCTGCCGTGAGCATTGCAGGACACTGAGTGGCACCCCTGGCCTCTGCCCATTAGATGCCAGGAGCATCCTTCCCCGTGGGCACAACCAAAATGCTTCCCCAGAGTGTCGTGTTTCCTGGTGAGCAAAACCATCCCTATCCCCTTGAGAACCACTGCCCTAGGAGGTGGCAAGGATGAGCCAAGTCTGAAGGCTTCAGAGGGACTTCAGCGTTGGAAAGGGGCCTCAGTCATTCGGAAAGACCAAATGTCTCTCTTTGAGTAAAGCTGTCCCCATATAATTTAGCACTTACATGGATGTGTTAGAATAATGGGCACCCACGTGCTGAATAAGGGGTCCACGTGCTGAGCCCCAGCACTTGTGAAAAGTTCCTGTGTAAGCAGAAGGGCTTCTGTAGCAGTGATTAAGTTTAGCATCCTGAGGTGGGAGATTATCCTGGGTTCCGGTGGAGGGGGCAACGTGATCTCAGGGTCTTTATAAGAGGGAGGAAGGAGGGCCAGAGTCAGAGAAGGAGATGTGAAGTCAGAAGGGATGGGGACAGAGACAGAGACGGGGGTTGACTTTAAAGATGCAGGAAGGCACCACAAGCCAAGAAATGCAGGCAGCCTCCAGGAGCTGGAGAAGGCATGGGAAACAGACCCTCCCAGAGCCTGCCGAGGAACACAGGCTGCAGCTCCCGATTTTAGCCCAGTGGACGTTGGACTTTGGAACCCCGGGCCTCATGCATGCCAGGCAAGCTCTCTACCACTGAGCCTCACCCAGCTCTCATTCTGGACTTTTGAACCCCAGAGCTATCAGAGAGTAAGTTTGTTTTAAGCCATGAGATTAGTTTGTGGTGATTTGTTACAGCAGAACTCACACAGCTGTTACCCATGATTTTTCCTTAGCTGGTTCCACAGCTTCTCACTGTTTGGAAGACACTGCCTATGTCAGGCAGAGTGACCCTGTCTGAGGAGTGGCCTGTCTTTTACACCCTGAAGCACAGTGGCCCCCTAAAGCTGATGGGCCTGAATTCCTGAGGGAGCCTCTAACGGGTCAGCAGCTCTGATCAGGTGACAACAAGCTGCAGAGTGGCCCCATCTGCGCCTGGTCTTCCTCCGGGGCTGCTGGCCACGTGCACCTGAGCTGGGGTCTCTCTCAAAGCCTAACCTGAACTTTTCTGCTTGGGAGCTGACTCTGGGGGCCAGGCAGACTGTACAGCCTGGGGCTCCCCATTTACCATGAGAGTTGGGTTGTCCAAGATCTCACTGTTGATAAGTCCTTAAATTAGACATCAGTTTTAGATGTTTTATGGTCACTGCAAGTTTGAGCAGAAAGTAGAAAGTTGTTGGGGCTGGGGATGTGGCTCAGGTGGTGCCGCTGTCTAGCTGGGCACAAATCACGAGCCACTGAAGCAGGAACAAACTTTATTTTTGAACTGCAAGAAAAAGCCTCACACACGCTCCTGGGGAATTCTCCCGAATGCCACGCGGCTAGTCCAGGAACCCCCAGCCGGAAATATCTCTCCCGGAAATCCCTCCTCCTGCACTTCCCCAACCAATGGGAACTCTCAGGGAATCCCCGGAAATCCTCACGAGAACTCCAAAATAGTGCGAGAACTCAAAAGTAGCGGCAGAGGCGGATAGTAATGCCTCGCCTGTCAATCAATACTGTTGGCAAAATGCCAGGGGCCATACAGACTCGGCCGGCCGTGGCTCTCAGCATCTCCCCCCTTCTGTTTAATTAAACAACAAGCAATGTGGCTTAGGGACCGTGCCTGTTAGGTTGTCCAATTCAACATATGGTCCTTACCCGTCATCGGATGAGCTGACCTCTAGGCGTCAGCCTCCTGTCTTAGGTTGGTACCACTGCAATTGGATCATACCCGTCACTGACTACCGGTCCAGCATACAGCCATACTTGTGGATAGGCCTTTGCACCAGTGGGGGGGTGAGGTTCTTTGCCTCACCTCTGTTGGCCCCCAAATTTTAGACCATCACTAGTAGAAGGGAGGAGGATGCAAAATGCCATGACACTAAGCCAATTGAGGGCTCCTTTGAAAAATTGTACCATCGGTGACACCATCAGCAAAACATTAACCTAGGTCTGTATGAGCTCAAAAAACAAAATAGAACTTCATGATATGGCAAAGGGCAATAATCATGGGCAAATCTAATGTTTCATTTGATAACCACTTACCATCTAATCCTTTATTGTCTTTTTGGTCATTGCATCCTGTAATTTTTCCAAAAATGACAAGAAAAACACCTATCATGAATGCT
>NW_025999895.1:4569331-4570027 GCF_001458135.2 Marmota marmota marmota | reverse complement strand
GCTGCTGTTCTCCCTGTGGAAACACACAAACAGACCCCCGACTCCAGACAATTACTGGGTCAGGACCTTTCCATTGTCCTGTTAGAATATCCTTCCAAAGTACCTTAGGCTTATGTACATTTTTTGGACACATATGCCTTTCCACAGCACTAAGTCCTGATGAATCCAAATTTAAAAAGTTTAGAGTAAAAAGGGTTATTTTAAGTTTATCTTTGGGGGATATATACTCCTTTCCAATTCCCTCTTTTTGCTTTAATAAGTACATTTTAATAGTTTGATGAGCTTTTCAGCTTTCTCAAGAGAGGTTCCATAGACTGAAACCAAGCTTGCTGAGCACAGAGAGGGTTCTAAGAGTTAGGAGAGGGAGAGAGGAAGATGGGGTGAGCTTTATGGACACTACAGCCCCATAACTTTCCCATCAGAGCCCAGCTCAGCCACTCTCTTAAGCTAGTATCCAAGATGGTAGCACCAAGTATGGCCCAACTGGAACTGATGGCACCCAAGTGTTGAGAGCCACAGCCGAAGCCATACCCGAATTTGGGGGTATCACAATGGAACCATCATGGTGAAGATTTAAAAAGAATAGAAAAGAAAAGCCCAGGGACTCTGCCAGTTGGCACATTGCCATTGTGGACGTTCATATCTTGTTTGCTTAGTCCAAAGCCTTCAGTTCAGACAATGGTAGAGGAAGAAGAA
>NW_025999895.1:4525638-4553274 GCF_001458135.2 Marmota marmota marmota | reverse complement strand
AGCAACCTCATACAAACAAAAAGAATGTTGTGTACCGCCGATAACTAAAAAAAAAAATATTAAAAATTCTCTCTCTCTCTCTCTCTCTCCCCCCCTCCCTCTTTAAAAAAAAAAGAAAGAAAGAAAGTTGCCCCCCCAACTGAAAGAATCCTCCACGCAAAAGACACTTCGCCGGGAGAATTCCAATTTTATTGCAAAAGGCTGTGTGCTTTTATAGATCTAAGGGGAGATAGCAGGGCTTAGACAAATGGCAGGCCACCGGTTTATTGGCAAGTTCTTCCAGATATCAGCTCCAGAGCCCAGGAATTAGTTCTTATTGGGGCTAAGGTTCCCTGCCAGCGAGATTTGAAATTGGCGCCATCAGGAGAGTTCACACGGCGGGAACTTTTCGCACCAGTGAGAAAAAGGGGAAAGTAGGAAGAGAAGGTCGTTAGGCGCCATGTTGGGGTTTTTCTCTGGGGTGCAGCTGCCATTTATACTTTTCCCAACACCCACTACCAACATCCCCCAGAGGGCAAGGGGGAATACATACTAGTTATAATTGAACCTACCTTGGTACATTGTCACCCAAAGTCCACAGTTTATCTTAGAGTCCACACTCAGTGTTGTACATTCTATGCATTTTGACAAATGACATGCACTCGATATTACAGCCTCACACTGAGGTTTTAACTTTTTTGGGGGGAGCGGTGGTGCTGGGTATTGAGCCCAGGGCCTTGAGCATGCTAAGGGGGGGGGGGGCTCTGCCACTGAGCCACATCCCCTCAATAAATGGAAAACTGATGACCTCTCCAGATAGTGCTCTTGTGAAGTAGTTTTGCCTAAAGGCCTAACACCTATAAGCCCCTCTGAAGTTTTACTTTGAATGCAGACTGTAGACCACAAGCAGTTCCCTGCACTGGAGGACAGGCTCCCTCGTAGGAGAGCAGATCTGAGCCAAATCTCGCGTCAGACAGGGCCAGGCACAGCTCCAGAGGCCAGATGGTGGCAGCCATTCTCTCCCCAGGTTTCTTTCTTCCTGATGTTGCCTGCCCTGGAGCACAGATGGGGAAAGCCCTGCAACTGAGAAACCTGGATTCCGGTCCCAGCCCAGCATGTGTAGGCATGTCACACTCTTTAAAATACGATCTCATGAAAGTGATGGCTTCTATTATTTCTAACCAGTAAAATCTCTCCTATGCAGGTGAGGAATGTTCCAGTCCCCACTCCACCACAGTTTGTCTCCATGTTCCTGGCCACCCAGACACCACCCACCCTTAGCTGATGGCTCAGATTAATTCCAAATGCCTGGGCAAATATTTCAGCCATGGCCTTGAGTCCTTGAATCCTGACATTGCTCATGAAATGAACAAGTTCCAGGTGGAGGGGTCTCTTACAACCACGGAGTGTGAAGAAATCACTTTGCTGATTTTGGAGCCTTGCATAAAACAGAAACAAAAATGTAAAATAACCTAGAGGCTGCAGAGACCCGGGCGCATGTCCCTCCATGCCCTGCAGAGGGCAACCTGCCCTTGTGATCGGCTTTGGCTGGTTTGGAGTGGTCTCCTTTTCTCCTGGCTTACCCCCAGGGCCTGGTATGGAAGAGGAATTGAACCAGCATAGTAAATAAAAATGTGAGTTAAATGTCATCTTAGCCACTCACAGGAGGCTTCTGCTTGGCCCTTTCTGGTGGTCCCCATTCTCAATTCTCCCAGGTGGCCTGAATTCTGATGTCCCGATGAAAATCCCTGAACTCATAGACTGTCCTTATGGTCCATTTTCTTTTTGGGAGACACTGAGAACTCGATTAATGGGAAACTGATAACCTTTCAAGATAGTGCTCTTGTGAAATAGTTTTGCCTAAAGGCCTAACACATGTAAGCTCAAGCGTGATCCATTTGTCTCTTCTTGTCCTTGACCCAAGAAGAAAATGCAAAACAGGGAGGCTGGAAAATAACAGTTGAAACAAATATATGAATGCATTTGGAAGCCAGGCCTTTCCCTCCTAGGACTGACGGGGGTCAGACAGATGTGAGTGGTGGGCACAGGAGGTTAAGGGAGAAATTCTATAAAATGAGACCACTGTGCAGACCCCACATGCTTTCTTTTCCAAGAAGCAGTTTACCTGCAGCCCCGTCTGGCCTAAGACAGGATATGCCGCATTCCTTTCAAAGTACCTGTTATCTGCAGGAGAATTGCAAGCCCAAAATAATGTGGATATGAGGAACCGAGTTACTCTGAAAGCTCACATGGACCAGATTCTAAGCCTGGGAGATAAGCATGATTCCTCCCGACCATAAAATCTGTAAGAATTTATGGTTAAAAATCCAATTAGAACTCGTCAGCATGGGCCAAGGTGACCTGGAATAGTGGGGACTTGAAAGTCTGATGTCATTCTGCTGTCAGTCAAACGTCAAGAGGTGGAGTTGGGTGGGACTCTCTGAAAACTTCTCTGGGATCCTCAACCAAACTGGAGTGCAGGAGAGGCATGGTGTCCCCCTCTTCCTTGAGAGGACCCCCTTCTCCCTTGAGAGTGTCCCCTTTTCCTTCCTATTGAAGCCATATTTAAAGTTAGGTAGTCAGTGTAGTTAGGTAAATCGGGTCTAATATCAAGTAAGATCCAAAATGGAGGCCATGTTGAGAATGAATTCTGGGAAAAGCAGAACAACTCTTGGAATGTTAATGAAGTCCGGGAAAAGCCCATCCCAGAGCCCATCCCAAAGAAGTGTTAATGAAGATTACTTCTTTGGCCCACCTGTGCCCCACCCCTCCGCCCTTCCCACCTACATTCCATCACTGAAAGAACTATAAAAAGGGGAAACTACTGCACTTCCACGGATTCCACCTCTTGGGTCCCCTTCTTCCTCGGGAGAAGTCTTTTTTCTGCTGTCTTTTAATGAACTTCTAATTTCCACTCTGACCTTGCCTCGGCGTGCTTCTCTGGTGTTATTCTTCAACACTGGGGAAGCAAGGACTCGTCAGCGGTCGACAGCGGTAACACTATCTCTTCAGTAAACTCAAGCCTGTTACTCTGAGCGACATGTCTCAATTTTTTTTTTTTTACTTAAGGCAAGAATCAGGGCTTGAAGGGGGGGGGACTTCATTCTGCCTCAGTTTCCCAGAAGGCCCCAGCTTTAACAGGACTAGAATTCCTAGGTGGTACAGTAGGACAGGTGTCTGTAGACATAGACTTTACCTGAAACCACTTAATATGGCTGCAGCTGGTTAGGAGGCTGGAGAATGGGGGGCTGGGTGTGAGGAGGCCTGTGCTACTGAGGAGCTGGGGTTCTAGCAGAGACTCGGGTGTCTTTCCCTCCATGACCCCTGCACGTCCCTTTGCTTTTCTACTTAAATGCAGATGGAGATGCCCAGACTGCTCCAGGGGTCCCCGCACCCTCACCTGCCACCAGCGGGTAGATTTGCCCCCTGGATTCCCATGGAGCAGCTCCAACACTTGCCACGGGAAGATGCAGCTGCCGTCCAACTGAAGCTGCCCCGATGGGGGACTTGCGTGTTTCCGGGTTCTCTCTGCAGGGTGAGCTCCTTGTCTTCTGTAGTGAGCTGACCTGTGCCCCGAGAAAGGAATGCCCAAGTCCTAACCCTTGGTCCCTGCCAGGTGCCCTCCCTGGGAAAGAGTCATTGCAGATGTCTTTGAGTGAAGAGGTTCAGGTAGGGGCTGAATCCCAACCACTGATGTCTTCATGGAGGAAACGAGAGGCTGGAGCCACAGAGGAGATGGAGTCAAAGGTCCAGAGACGCATGTGACGGAGGTGTCCACACGCTGAGAGAGGGATGCCCAGGATGCTGATGCCCCCAGGACCCGGGAGGAGGCATGGCCGGGTGGAGCCTCCCTCCGAGCCTCAGAAGGAAACAGCCCCTTCCGGCTCCTTGATTTGGACTTGCGGCCTCCAGTACCTGGAAAGACCCTGTTGTGGTCATTCATTCTGGTAGCCCTACCGCTGGTGACACTCTCCATGGCCTTAGAGTTCTGTCCAGGGCATTCGGTAGCAGTCTCCTGTAAGGGTAAAAGAAATTGAAGTTAAAGTGTTAAAAGACCGGGCATTGTAAAGTTTCTAAGCTGCAAGGCCTGAGTTAAAAAGTAAAGGACCAGGTATTGTTAAGTTCCTATGCTACACGCAAAACCTGAAATTCCTGTAGCTGTTAGGACAATTCACCAGAACCGCCCAGTAAATATTCCCCCTGACCGCCTGGTTGTTTAATAACCTAGGACTCTGTGTGACCTTGCACGTAGACATCGCAGGGCCTGAACCAATCAGTTTGAATGTACCTCCCTCCTTAGAACTGACCTATCACCCCCGCCCGACCTGTTCCCGCCCATGAATGAACTAATCATGTTTTAGAATTGTTGTTTGATTTTCCCGCGGTGTATGATGATTTGTTAAAGGAGACTGTGATGTATGTAAAGTCCCCGCCCTCCCCAAAAAGTGTACTTAAGCAGTGCCCAGCCCCTGCTCGGGGCTCTGGGCTGCTCTCCCTTCTTGAGTGAGCACGGAGCCCCAGCGCACTGGAATGGATCCCCAATAAATCCCCTTCTGCAATTGCATGAGTCAGTCTCTTGGTGGTCTCTTCCTCCGACGCTTTGCCGGACCCTTACACTCCCAGTTCCCCTTTGTTTAAACAGTTGTATGGGACTTATGCTTTCCCTGTGTCTCTGAGCCCCTTTCCCTTGACCGTGGTGGACTTCCTGCCCAGGACTCTCCTCCTCCCTGACTCCCCTTCCGGCCTTCTCATGCCCGACGGCCGACGGCACAGTCAGTGCTGGAAGGGGTCCAGGGACAGGTACTTTGCCCCAACCTGGCCTCGCTTTGCTGTGGATTTCCTGAGGACAGCACCTACTAGAAACCAGTAACTTCTCAGTTTGCCATAATTGCTCAGTTCCTCTGTCAGATGGATGGAGAGGCCAGGGCCCCCCGGTGGGAAGGAAAAAGTGGGGGTATCCCAGAGGGCCCTGGTGTCTCCTGACCCCTGAGACCTGAACTGAGCTCTGAGTGGACCAGGTCCCTTGTGTTCCCAGCTGCCCTCTGAGCAGAAAACCCGCAGGCCTACAAGAAAGAACTACTGCCCAGCCCTGGCCAGCCTCAGCAGGGAGGCCTGCACGCGGAGGAGCAGGAAGCCCCTGGGGCGCTCTGCAGGTGGGCAGTGGCCTTGCCGCCATCTGCTTTCCACAGTGGGAAGACACAGGTGCCAGGCAGCTTCCTTCTTCTTGGCCACCTTGAGAGGTGGTCACCTGAGCCACTCACTCCCTTAACTAGACCAGATATCTGTCCTTTGGTTGGCAAGAGGTGGGGTCCTCCGGGGAATCAGCTCCAGTGCTTGTAATGATCATCTAAGGTGAGCTCCCCGTGGTCGGTCCCTCTTTCTGTTTTCCAGCTGTGGACTTGGGCTTTGGCTTTATGCCGGCAGAAAGGGCAGGTTCTTGGCGTGGAGGGTCACTGGAGCTCAGCGGGAGGCCGCGAGCACAGGGGAGAGGGCTGGGGAAGCCTGGGCCCTCACACTCAGGATCACTCACGCACACCCCATGGCGGCCTCTTGAGCAGAAACCTTTCACTCTGAACCCTGGGAAGCCCTGCCCAAACACTGGCCAGTTCCCAGGGCAACTGGGAGCTATTGGGAACAGGTGTCCTGCTGAGGGCCAGCAGGGAAGGGCCCCTTGTCCAGGAGCATGGGGAGGGCTCTGTCTGGCAGACATGATGATCTCTCTCTGGGCCACTGTGGTGCGGGAGGGGGACAGACAAATCTGGGTTCAAGTTACAACCCGCCACTTCTTAGATGTCACTGGGGATGGAGAGTTTACTCTGGGCCTCGGTTTCATCTGTGACACAGGAGAAGTGGCTGTGTGACAGGGTTCTTGTGTCCCTCATTTAGGAGGTGCTCAGAGAGTCCTTCAGCGGGGTGCAAATGAGAGGGGAGACCACTTTGCGTTTGAGAGACCCTCCAGGAACTCACTGAGTAGAAACCTCCACTCTCCTGGGAGGGGCGCATGCTGACCAGTGCCCACCCAGGGGAAAGTGCTTCTGATCTTTCTCTTTTCAGTGGTGGGTTTTGCCCTTGGGTCCCCTGGTGGGATTTGGACTGGAGCATTGAGGGGGGCCAGCCTGGGGTGCAGCGTCTGCCCCACAGCTCGGCACCCAGCGGGCAGGCTGCAGGAGAGCTCTTCCTCTGCTAGTATGTGGTCATTTTCTTGTCCGGGGGGCCACTGGCTGCACTCAGTGTGATGTTACAGCAGCCCTCAGCACCCTGGATCCTCCAGGCACTTCCTCAGTGACACCCAAGGGAGGAGATGCTGGACGTTTGACATTGGCTTGTCCACCTCCTCCCTTCTGCAGCTGCAAATGGAGGGGCGGCGGGGCAGGGGTAGGCTGTGGCCGGGAGCGGCCCAGCTGCCCAGCGGGCTGTTCTCTGAGGGAGGCCAGTTCCAGGAGGAGAGGCTGGTTCCCTGCATCCTGTCCCCTTGGGTGTGGGCCTGAGTATCAGGCTGAGGCAAAAGGAGAAAGGTGGGGTGGGGGTCTTTAGGAAGGGAGTTGCGGCCCTCAGGGGCACACCATGGGCGCCCTGGGACACTCTGACACTCCGGCCACTGTTTTCACCCAGTGGCAATCAGGGCAAGGAGGGGGGAGGGAACAGCACAGATACAGAGGGGATGCCTTTTAGCCTGGGCAGGGTGTGGAGATCCTCTGTGGAGGGTTTGGGGACGCTGGTCTGAGTCAATTCCAGGGTTAAATAATTGAGTATGTCATACGGTTACTGTTACACGTCACCATCCATGAGCAAGCCCCCTTGATTTTCAGAAGTCCCTCTAGAAAATCAACCATCATACAAGCTGTAAGTGTGCTAACAGTTATCGGCCCCAAGCCCAACTGAGACAAGTCTTGAAACAGTGGATTTGCTCACCCGGCTGTGGCCCTGCTGTGTGTCCACCCGCCAGCCCCTCACGTTCGCACACCCTGGCCCCCACCTGAGTGTCCTGCGCAGAGCGGCCCCTGCCCTGCCTGGGCCGGCCTCTCGGCTTCCCTAGCTCGGGCTCCCAGTGACCTGCTTGCCCCTCCTCAGCTCCTCTCTCTGGCCCCAGGCCGGGCCGGGCAGGGTCCCTTCTTCCTGGCTATTTGATGCTCCATCTGTAGAATGAGTCCTGGCCTCTCAGGAGCCTGAATTTAGGAGGCAGGTTAGTTTCCTGGGCAGCTGTAACTGACCGTGAACTGGTGGCCTAAACCAGCAGACTCTGATTCTCTTCCTGTTCTGAAAGGCAGACATTCAAAATCAAGATGCTGGAGAGCAGGCTGGGGTGCAGCTCAGTGGGGGAGCACTGGGACGTGTGAGGCCCTGGCTTCCACCCCAGCACCACGTTAAAAATAAATAAATAAATAAAAGATTTTTCGTTGTAGATGGACACAATGCCTTTACTTTGTTTAGTTTGTTTATGTGGTGCTGAGGATGGAACCCAGCGCCTCACACAAGCCAGGCAGGTGCTCTACCACTGAGCCACAACCCCAGCCCCTAAAAACATCTTTAAAAGGAGATGCCGCTGGAGAGCCACTTTCCTTCTGGACCCTCTAGAGGAGGGGGTCCCTCCTCTCTCCCAGCTGCCCATGGCTCCTTGGCCGTGGCCACATCACGCCAATCTCTCCCTCTGTCTTCACGTGACCCTCTCCTCCCTCCCAGATCCAGCCCTGTTTTCATTGGATTTCAGCCAAACTGAATGATCCTCACTGATTTTATCTCAAAGCCCTTAATTTAATTACATGTGCAAAGAACTGTTTCCAAATAAGTTCTCCTTCATGGGTCTCGAGTGTGGCCAGGGCTGTCTGGGAGCCACTGCCCGCCCGCTGCGGAGGAGAGCGAGTGAGTGTGCGGCCAGGTGCCGCCCAGCTGTTTCCCAGCTCCCCTCGCTCCCGGGGCTCTCTAGCAGGTGGGCTGATGGACCACCTTGGCCTCGCTCCCTCACGTCTGCAATCTCCTCCTCTAGCACCTTCCCTCACCTCATAAGCCCCCAAAACAAACCAAAGACTTTTCTTCTAGGCCTCCACCCCTTGAGCTCCATCTGTCCACTCTCCTGAGTCCCCAGAGAAGCGACCCCTGCCCCTTGGCTCACACACGGGGCTCCCCCTCCATTCTGTGCCACCTGAGACGGCACCTGCCTTGCCGAGGGCATCCCTGGCCACCCGCGTGCTCTCTGGTCTCAGCATCCTGTTTCCCCCCATATTTTGTGCAGAGGGGCCATCTCTCCTCATCTTCTGCCTCAGGACAGCCCCCGTTTAGAGCACGTGGGGAGAGTCCTGGGCGGGGCCTCCATTCTGCCTGGGCCGTGGGATGGCTTTGAGGCAGGCCCCCTTCTTTGGGTCTTGGTGTGCCTCGCGGCATCCCAGAGGGCATCATGGGACTGTGGGACGGTCGAACAAGGCTGAGCGTCAGCAGCGAGGAGCCCTGAGTGCAGATGGCCGTTTCTGTTCCTCCCTGTCCAGGGTCGGGTGCCCATGGCCTGGCTGCGCTGGCTTCCTGACCTTATCTTCACGCTCTGCTTGAATGATGAGCTGGGGCCGGAACGGGGTTTGAGCATCTTCTGAGCCCCAGGACTTCTCGCTTGGTGGGGGCCTCCTCGTTTCAGTGGGGTGCGAGTTTCTTCCTGTGAAATCTCTATTAGCGATGGAGTCGGGGTAATGAGGCGCCCGTACCTGCTGGGCCCGGCTGCAGCCAGTCTATGCTGCTGCCGCTGAAATTCTATGTGGATTAATTAAAACGGGGGAAAGCATTTCTCCTGAATTATTTACCAGCTTCCAGGAGACCAAACAATCATCGAGGCTTCTGGTTACAGATGTGCGGGGGGCCTCTCTTTGGAGGGGCCTGCGGGGCACCCTCCATGGGTGGGAGTGGGGGAGGGAAACCTGTCGTCTTCAGAGCTTTGAATCGCTGCCTTTCAGGAAGCCACCGGGGCTTGGAAATGCCCTTCGCGGGGAGGTCAGCAGGGGCAGGCTTTAGAAGGTTCTTCCCCCAGAGGAGCTGGGGCCTCATTTTCTTTTCTTTTCCAGAGGGGAGGCTCAGGTTCTCTGGGATGTCCGTCCCGGGAGCCTTGCTCTCCATCCCGGCTCTGCTCGAGGCTGGGACAGGTCTGGGCCAGGTCACGGCAGGTCTGGGGCTATCACAGGGCCCCTGGGTGTGCTGGGGGGTTTGTGGGTGCCTCTCTGTGCTGTGCATGGGGAGCCCCCGACTGCCATGATGGGCCTGAGGAAGGCCCTAGCCCACAGGCCATCTTCAGGGTGCACCGCGGTCTCCGTGCTGGTCCTCCAGGTGGCTCTGCTGCCCCTCCCACACGGTGGCTCTGGCCCTTAGGACACTTTTGCTTGTACCTCCTCAGTGTGGCCAAAGCTCTGAGCCCACAGGCCCTTCCCTGAGCTGCCTGGCCCTGCCCCTCCTCCAGGGCCCTGCCTAGGTCCACTCTCTTCTTCCTCACCTTCCCACCTGCCGCCTCGGAGCCTCACACCAGGCCACGCTGGACCGGTTCCTGTGCCCGAGTGGACCTCCCGGGCTCTCCTGGGGGTGCCGGCCTTCTATTCAGGGAAGGCAGCTCTTACTGCTGTTTCTGCTTTTCCCTTTTTTTTTTTTGAAAAAAATGACTCTCAGGCGATCAGTCCTCATCGGCATCCCGCCGAGAGGATAAGTCAGTAGGTCACACCAGAGGTTTGGGAAGGTCCTTGAGCCCGTGAGGCTGGTGCAGGGTAATGGCTTTGGGCCTGGGGAGGAGCAAAGAAGCCCAGCTCCCTGTTTTCCATGTCAACACCTGCAGCCCCTGGCCCAGGGGAGGCAGGCAGCATGCTGGGTAATGTGGCTTGGATCTGCGTTCAGTTAGCTACTGTATTAAGGAGACTGTGGACAGTTTCTTCTCCTGCATGTAAGACGTCCAAATTAAAATGATTCTTAAAAGCTGGAATTAGGAATAGAAATTATATTCCGTAATAGGCAGGGTGGATTCCTCTTTGGCTGACACTTGAAGTTCTCCCAGGCCTGGAAGGGGAGAGTTACTTACTGGAGGTAAGTCAGATAAGCCGAGCTTCTTGGCTTCAGAAATCCCCTCTCTCTCTTCCTCCTGCCTTAGGCCCAGTGGATTCCTCCGGCTTTGGAAGAATTTGGGTTTGAATATTAAAATGACAATAATACAACAACCCTGAATAAATCTGCTCATTTTTTTAGATATGTATCTTATTTATGACTGCATGAATAAGGGCACATGGACACTTAGTACTTGTCCTTGTATCAAGTCCCCGTGTCTGCACATTAGTCAGCTACTGCTGTGTAACACATTACTCCAAAATTCAGATGCCTAAAACAACAAGTGCTGTCTCAGAGTTTCTATGGAGTGTGGGCACAGCTTGGTAGGGCACCTCTGCCTCAAAATCCCTCATGAGTCTAGAGTGCCCCAGGGTGTTGGCTGAGCTTTATTCTCATAGATGGCTCGACTCAGGGGCAATCTGCTCCTAAGCTCAGTCACAGATGGTTGGTAGAATTTAGTTCCTTGCTGGCTATTGGCCAGAGTTCCTGCCATGTGAGCCTCCTCATAGAGCGACTCGGTACCTGGTAGCCAGCGTCCCTCCCAGTGAGTAACAGATCAAGAGGGAGCCGGTAAGACAGAAGCTGGAGGTTTAGTAACCTCATCTTGGAAATGACATCTTTTCACCTGTGTGCATCCTATTTGTTAGGAGCAAGTTTGGAGGTCCAGCCCATGCTGAGGGGGGAGATTCCTCAAGAGCATGGTCCCAGGAGGCAAGAGTCATTGGGGGCCACCTAGAGGCTGCCCACCATGCTCTCCTCTGTCTGTGCAAGCCTGTGTGTGTCGGGGGATATGCGATTTTGGTTTTGCAGGAGGTGTGAATACCTGCAGATTTATAGATCGGGAACATTTTCTTTCTGACTATCTGGAAAGAAGAGCCTCATTTAATAGACCATTAATTTATTTGACTTGCACATTTTGCCAACAACTTGCTTCTGTCTCTGATAGAGCATCCTGTTGAAATCCACAAATTACAGATATGTGTAACAGCAGGCAGCAGCCTATATATGAAAACACCAACTATCAAGTGCCAGCATGCAGACAGGCTTGCCAGCCGGTAGGTTCCAGATGGGGGATCTGCCTGAAAGGTGGGCGCGGCTTCTTCCTCCAGGGCAGCGGGGGCCGGATCTGCAGTAATGAACCCTCACGCTGTGCTAGCCCTGGAGACATCGATGTTCTCTCTGTGTCCACTGTGGGGGAAATGACTTGGCCAGCCTCAGCTGTGGCTACAGCAACAGGCCCGCCGAGCAAGCCAGGCCAGGGCCTTCACACAGGGTCAGAGCCCTGGGCAGGGCGAGCAGGGTCAGGGCACTGCTTTCCTGAGCAGGCTCATATTGTCCAGCAACCTGGTGGCCCATGCTTTGGGCATGCCATCCCCCCTTTCACTTAAGTAAAGGGAACATCCCCAGTGTGGTCACTTGGGGTCAGGTCCATTGGTCAATCATTACTTCTGCTTCTTCAGCCCTTCCTTCCCCTGGGAATCTGCCCTCAGGAGGGGCAGCACTCCACCTGGGGGTCTCCGGTTTGGGAGTGCGATGTGGTAGAAGGCACGTGGCCCTGGGAGGGGACAACCCTTTGGGATCCTGGCCTGTGGCTTCCCAGCTGTGAGACCTCAATTTTCCTCTCTGTAAAATAGGGATTGTGTGTCCTACTTCAAGAGATTTGTGAGGTTGAAATAAGTCATAGGAAGAGCCACATGACATGTCAGGCCTCCCCCTCCCCACCTGCAGAGCCAAGCCAAAGCCAAGTGTTCTTCTAATTGAATGCAGACTTTGCATGTGGGTCCTGTTGCCCAGAGACATTCCTTTTTGAGTGGGAAGTGAGGAAGGGGAACGGGTGTGTGTTTGCAGGGGCTGGGAGGGGCCCTGGGAGAGGCAGGGGACAGAGCATAGCTCTGCTAAACATTTCTCTCTGGGAATGTTTCCCTGCAAATGACAATGCTGTGGAAGCCAGCTAGGGCAGAAGGCCTCAGGGATCCAGCTCCTGCCTGACAGCCCCAATCCATTCCCCGGCAGGAAGTGCGCAGCCAGCAGTTTCCCTGGCCTGGAGTGTGTGTGTGTGTGTGTTTGGAAGGAGCCTTGGAGAGTGCCAGAGATGGGATGTCCGTGTGTCCCCAAAGTTTACATGTGGGAATTCCAGGATGTGCCATTGGGAGGTAATTAGGGTTAGAAAGGTCATAGGGGTGGGGCCCTCAAGGTGAGAGTGATGTCCTTACAGGAAGAGACTGCTGCCACCCAGCGTCACTATAGGATGACAGGACCCCTTCTGTGGGGGCCTGGGGCCCACAGGACGCTGAAGGACGCAGGCTTCTTTGGGAACGTTTGCTTGTTCGGTAGGGGAGAGGTGACGGGGGACAGCAGCAGGGGGACGATGGCTCCTGAGGTTGATAATGGAGGGCAAGGCCTATTGGTGACTTCCGGGCCAGGACAGCCTGGCTGATTAGAATGGCTGCTCCAATCCTGTGGACTGACGGCCTCTCTGGGACGTCCCTCGGGAGGACAGGGAGGAGGGGTCCTCCCCAGCCTGGGAGGACTGTGCTTGTCCTTCACCTCTGCAAGCTCTGGTTCCAGTTGCTGCCTCCAGGTCCCCTCTGTACCCCAGTTCAGGGCTGATGTCACCCCCTGCTGCAGCTCCTGTCTTGGGGCCCGTGCACCCCGGGCCCAGGCAGACCCAGGGGGCCCTTCCAGGCGCCATGCTCTCCACCCCGCAGGGCTGCCTGGCCCTACAGCCTCCTGCAGGATTTTCCCTTGTTGTTAAACTTATCTTTGTCCTGTCTGCCTTGAATCGCGCTCACTTGCAGAGCACCATGGGCTTTCATTGTACCACAAAGTGGGGTTGGAAGCTCTTCTTTGTCTTCAATGGCCTGATCCCTGGGCCTCCATCCTGGCTTGGAGCCTTGCATCTGGCTTTCCATGGGTTTGAGTGGGAAGTGAGGAAGGGGAACGGGTGTGTGTTTGCAGGGGCTGGGAGGGGCCCTGGGAGAGGCAGGGGACAGAGCATAGCTCTGCTAAACATTTCTCTCTGGGAATGTTTCCCTGCAAATGACAATGCTGTGGAAGCCAGCTNCCCCCCCCGCTCATGGATATTTTTGGCAAGACATTTTCTTTCTGGGTTGAGTCTATCTTCCCCTGCCACCTCCCACCTGCCACCTCTGGGCGTGAGTGCAAGGCCAGCCCCGTGCTGCTGGGTTTGTGTCGAGCCCAGCCGAGTTCGGACTGTTGCACTCGCACCCAGGCCAGGGGTACCTGCCCACCCCTCCCACAGGGAAGGTGCTGAGGGTCGTGAAGTCAGCAGTCCTCAAAGTGGGTCCCCCGAGGCTCAACAAGTTCATTTATACACCTCAATCAAAACAACCGAGTGCAATGGACCAACCAGAGAGAGAGAGAGAGAGAGAGAGAGACAGAGTGAGCGCACCAGCTGGCTTCTATTCAGCCAGATGTTCAAGAGACGCACGGTGCCGAGAAGCAGAGCCTTTCTTCTCACTGATGTTTGGATGGCTTCGAAAGTGTTTTTTTTTTCCTTCATAAAAACTGATTTACGTCAACCTATAGTGAGTGGTTCATGGTTGCTATTTTTTTTTTTTTGTAACAGGGAGTGAGCACTTAATCACTGACCTCATCCCCAGCCCTTTTTATACTTTATTTCGAGACAGGGTTTTGCTAAATTGCTTAGGGCCTCATTACGTTGCTGAGGCTGCCTTTGAACCCGAGATCCTCCTGCCTCAGCCTCCGGAGCACTCGGATGGCAAGTGTGTGCCACCGCGCCTGCTCAGGGCTGCTATTTTTGAGTTAATAAATAGAAGTCAACTTTCTCGATTTTAATTTCTAATACAGTAAATATGTATTTATATATGTTTATATTTATATAAACAAAAACCTTTGGACTTATCAATAATTTTTAAAATAAAAGGACTGTGGGATGAAAAATTGGAGAACCATTGGTGTGATTTTTAGTGCTCCACCTGTTTTTGTGAGGCTGTGTTGGAGCCTCACAGATGGAGAGGCTGAGTCTCCAAGAAGTGACTTGTCCATGGTTTTACATTAAATGGCAGAACTGGGATTTGAAAAAAAAAATACTTCTTTATTGAAAACAATAACTAATGCACTAACTGTGAGGGAAATTGGAAAGTGAAAGAAAATCTATCCCTGAGTCTGTGACTTCAATATTTTAGAATAGTTGCTCTACCCCATGCAAATCTACATATCTCCATCATACCTTCGGTGCGGTTTTATATTCTAGAGCAGGATTTAAATCTAGACCTGAGACAGAGGCAGGGCAAGCTCCTATATCCCCAGAGAGGTGGAGGCAGCTCCCCTGGCTTTATCTGCTCTCGGGGCTGAGAGTGTCTGGGGCTAGGACCTGTAGATGTGTGTCACAGGCTGACTTGTGACGTCCACCCAGTAAAAATCAGTGCGGAAGCTCTAGCCCTGGTATTCCTGCAGCGACTGTCCTTGCAGACAGGCCTTTGAAGAGGTGGTCAGGACACAATCCCAGTAGTATCCTTGTCAGAAGAGGAAATTTGGACACCTGAAGAAAGACCGGTGCAGAGGATTGGCCATTTGGGGACACAGCAAGAAGAGGGCCACCTGCAAGCCCAGGAGGGGGCCTCAGAGGAAGCCCACCCTGCCCCACCTTGACCTGCACTTCCAGCTTCCAGAACTGTGAGATAATAAACTGCTGCTACCGAAGCCACCGGTGCGTGGCATTTTGTCCTGGCAGCCCCAGCACGGCGGTGCACCGTGGGGACAGGAGTGTGCACGGGGTGGCTCCATCTTGGCTTTCTACTCGCCTGGTCCAGCCCTACGGCCACCTGCAGCTCCCCGGTGCTCACAGGAAAGGCAGGGAAGGGGGAGCAAGGTTTCCTTTCCATTCCATTCCAATTAATTGAAATGCAGAGCACTCAGGCTGCCAGCCACTGTGCTGTCCACAGCTTCCTGGGGACCTGGCACACCAGCCTTGGGGCGCTGTGTGACATCTGCTGCTGTCCCGTGCGTTGCTACTCCCTGCCCTGAACCCCGAGACTCAGCTCCAGAGGCCTTCTTGAATCTCCGCTGGATGCCTAATGGGCACCCTGGAGCCAACACCCTGAAGCTCTTCAGTCCACTTCTCCCCAGATCCTCCATCTCAGGGGACGGCACCCCAACTGTCCCACGGCTCGGCCTCCCCCACTCCTGGACCACAGGCCCTCCCCGGGCTCCTGCCCCCTCCTCACCTGCACCCCTCCTGCATCCAGCAGCAGAGAAGTCTTGTCCTAGGCCTCACTTTCTGCCACCAACCGTGACAGAGTAAGTTCCAGCTGCCAGCCACGGCCACCCTAGGATCTGGCGTGCAGGTCTCCCACCCCGTCTCTCTGGTCCTGCACCACTCTGGCCTTGCCCCCCCCCCCATCCAGGGCTTCCTTTGTTTCTTACCCCAGCTCCTCCCTTCGCATTTCTGTGAAGCGTCTCCTTCTCACTCTTGTGGAATTCAGCGTCACCTCTCCAGGGGGCCTCATCCGTCCTGCCAATCCTAGCACAGCCTGATGCTTCAGGCCTGGCCTGCATCCCCTGGGGAGCCAGGCCCTGCAGGCCAGGCCCCGTCCTGCACATTGACTTGTCCCAGCCTAAGGGCCCTCCTCTGCGCCGGCCGCACACCTTCTCCTCCCTCCTCTCTGTGCACGCGGGAGGGCTGTGCCTTCGCCTCACCTCCTGCTCAGGGCTCCATGTGGCTCCCTTTTCCTCCCCTCCCCCTTCTTTGGGGCAAAGGGTAGAGGAAGGTAGGAGCTGGTCATCCTGGGTCCCCAAGCCCACTGGCTGCCCCTGCGGTGGGGGCCCCCTTACCCAGCTGGCCCCACCCACCAGAAGCCCCCGCCCAGTCTGTTGGGAGCCAGCCTGGAGCTGCGGGCTCCGCTGCCTCTGGGTAAGATAAGATCCCAGCATCCCAGCGACACCCAGCCCCGCACCTCACAGTCCCACCCTAATTACCAGGCAGGGGAGCCTGCTCTTTTCAGCCCTGCCTGCAATTTCCCTAATTATAGCTGAGGCTCTGAGCAGCAGCTTCCCCATAATCCACTTAATGCAGAAACACCCCCATCCCACCCACTTGGGCTCTGACTTTAACCCCCTGGTTGCTGGATGGCGGTTTTTCTGAGTGGGCACCTGTCATGTCCCCACCCAATTCACACCCTGAAGCCCTAACCCCAGTCACTCAGCATGAGACCATACTTGGAGACAGGTGTTTAAAGAGGTGAGTAAGTTAACCCCAAGTCCCCGGGGAGGGGCCCTCCTCCAGTGGGACTGCTGTCCTCCTAAGAAGAGGCCAGCAGGATGCAGACACCAAGACTCTGAGGTCACCGGCCAGTGGGAGGCCTCTGAAGACCCTGCCGACACCTCCCCGCCAGGCTTCCAGCCTTCAGAATTATGAAAAGGTACATGTCATTAAAACACCCAGTTGGTGGCTTCCCTAGCAAATGAAGCCCTCCAGGAGGCCCGCCCACAGGCCAGCCCAAGGGGGTGGAGCTGAGCTTCTCCACGGCCTTGTCCTGGAGTGGGGGGGGGGCTCTGGAGGCTGGACCCAGGTGGACACACTGACCGCCCCACATGTGCAGGTGCAAGGTGTCCGGGGGCAGGGGTGTCCAGTCATGGGTGTGTCTGTGAGTCTCTGCAGGTTCAGACAGGACAGTGGCTAGGCTGGGCAGGGGGTGCTCAGAGCCCTGCCCCACCCCACGGAGCTGCAAGCAAGCTGCTGGTCAGGGCAGCAGGTGGCCGCCCCAGACAGAGCGCCCCGTGGTGGGAGCAGCAGAGGCAGAGCTGGTGTGGAGCTGACGGTGGCCCAGCCCCCAGCTGTCAGGTTCTCTGGGACTCTGAGTCCCTTGGCCACCCCACAGTCATGGCCACACCCAAGGCACTCTCCCTGTGGGAGTCCTTCTGAAGGTCACTCCCAAATTGTGAGGTCCTGAATGCATGTGGGTAGAGAGGAGGGCAGGGGGGGCCCCCGGGAAGTCACCCTGGAGGAGTCAAGGGGACTGAATGCATCATGGGATGGTGGCTGTGGGCACAGGCCCCAGGAAGCCTTCTGAGGACAGGCTGGGACCTGCGGCCTTGGAAACAGGTCATGGCGTGCGCAGGGGAGGCCTGGAGAGGCTGGGAGTGGCCAGGACCCCAGCTGGGGTGGCTCCTCGTCCAGTGGTGGAAAGTGGCTGGGTGGACTGAGGCTGGTCACCTGCGGTGTTGGGCACAATGGTGACCCTGCACTGCCTGTCCTGGGCCCTCCTGCGACCCTCCCCAGGCCAGCACCTTCCTGTCCCTCTTGGCTGTCCTGTGAGTCCCCGAGGGTTCTGGATTTTGGGGACCACTCATAGTCGAGGCAACTCAGACACGGCACACAGTGGTTCTCAGATCCCGAGGCAGCGTTTGCTGGAGAGCCCTGAGATGGCCCACGCGTTGGGTGACTAACAGGAGTCACAGGAGAAGGGGGACTCTGGCGTGGGAGAAGTAGGTGCCCAGGTATGGCGCTCCCTCCTCCCGTGGGAGGGAGCACAGAGCACGCGCCTTCCCCGCAGTGAAGTGTGGTGATGTGAGACTTGGCACCCCCGGATTTAGTGGGGGCTGGTCACGTAGGCCTTCCCGCGGAGCAGCTGTCAGAACTCCCATGGGAGGTGGGATTGTCACAGTGTCCGCCAGCCCCCGCACAGGGAGGCCCTAGCCAGCTAGGGGTCGGGGGCCAGCTGGGGGACAGGGCGCTGGCTGTCCAGGAAGCCAGCTGTGAGCAGGTCCAGGCCTCGGCCGGGCCGGTGGGGTCCTTCCCTTCCCGGGCCCGTGGCTCCGAGACGCCGAGTTCCCTGTTCTAATCTTTCCCTGTATCAGGGAATCAGAGCCCAGGTGGCTTCTCCTAGCTCACTCTCCGCAGGACAGCCGACCCTGGTCTCCTGGCCCCTTGCGGTGGGGACCTTCCATTGTCCCAGAGGCATGGCAGCTGAGCGGGGTCTCTGTGCCTGCTTTGGGGAGCCCCTCCCTCCACGGGTGGCTGTCCCCCTCACTGCAACCTCTCAGCCTGCATCTTCACGCCCGCCCTGACCACCAGCCCTTTCTCCACACACCTCTACGGTGGGGTCCCAGCCTCAGAGGCTCACAGCCCCGCTTGAGGGCAGTTCTGGCCTGGGAGAGCGTGGCCACCTCCAACTGTGGTCCTCTTCCTGGTGGCACCTGCCAACCTTCAGGGGCCAGGCAGCGGGTGCCCCTGGGACTCATCTATCACTGCACCAGGAACTGGTACCACAGGTCATCTCCTCGGAGGGGACCCGGGTGGCTGGGCGGCAGGACTGGAAGGGAGACGAGTCACCGGAGGCCCTTTGAGATCTTTTAAGTTTTGTGCCGTGTGCATGTGTTAGTATTTAAAATAAAATTTCAACTAAAATAAGATTGAAGAAGAGAAGGGGAAGGAAAGGGAGGGAGAGGAAGAGAAGGAAGGGGAGGAGGAGACTATTCACTGTTGCCGAAAGGTAGAAACAACCCAAAGGTTTATCACCCGTCGAGCAGATGGAACAAGTGCGCTATGTCTATATGATAGAATATTATTCACCTATAAAAAGGAGTGAAGTTCTGGCATGGGTTGTGATATGATGAACCCAGAAAACGTCATACTAAGTGAAAGCAACCAGACACAGAAGGTCACATAGAGTATGACTGCATTTATATGAAATGTCCAGAAGAGACAGAATGCAGATTAGCAGTTCCCCGGGGCTGAGGGAGGGGAAGTGGGGAGTGACTGCTATGGGTATCAGGTTTTCTTCTGGGGAGATGCAAAAATTTTGAAAATAGGTAGTTGCATGAGGAAGTGAAGGCATGGAATCCCGTGATGTGTATATTTTTAAATGATCAGTTTTATGTTATGTGAATCTGACCTTGATTTTTAAAGAACTAAAGTGAGTCTATTCCTGGCAGGGCGGCTCAGCAGCAAGCGCCTGTCGCAGGCTTTGTGGGTTCTGGAGGGCAGGTGCTCCTGGTGTCCCAGCTGAATGCACACGGCTACCCCACGTCTCCACTCTGCCTGGTGGACCCCTGGCTAACCCTGGATTCCAGAGTCCATGGGGTCCCTCCACAGGACACACTGCCCTGCAAGTTAAGTGTAGAGTGATGTGTTCCATGTCCAGTTAACCAGCCCTCAACCAAAACAGCACCGTGCACACTCTGAACAACGGGTGGCAATGACTACTTCAGAATGCAGCAGCAGGAGCAGGGCCTGCCGTGAACCTTGGGCCGCAGTCTCTCCAGGCCACGCGTGGCCTGCAGGTGGATCACACTGAGGACCGTCAGTGTCCTCTGGAGACCCAGCAGCAAGCCCATCTACTCAGGTCCCTTGGCCACCCGCCTGCCTTCTCTAAGGGACAAGAAGAAAGAATGCTGTGGCCCGAGGACCACCCTGGACCTGGATCAGCACGTTAGAAGCGGGGGCTCAGCACCCAAGGCAGGAGGTGCTGAGGCCAGGGCCTCTGTTCTGGCTGCTCCTGGGGAGGGAGACACCAGAGCTGGGCTCCCTGAGAGATGACAGCTTTGAGGCTCCCCTGGGAGATAAGGCACAGCTCGTGCAGGCCACGATGAATGGTTGAGGAGACCAACGCAGCAGGGCCGGAGATGTGCTGTGGGCCACACAACCTGGGTGTGGCAGTGCTGGGACTTGAACCCAGAGCCGTTTGTCCCAAACTCTGTGCTTTTACACAAGATTCTGTGCTGGGGAGTTTAGGGTCACCTCCGTGCTATGGATGGAATGTTCGAATCCCCCTGCCCAAATCACAGGTGACAGTCCTAACCCCACCCCCACCCCCCCCATGTTAGAAGACACGGGAGACCCTGCTTCCTGCTCTCTGCCACCTGCAACCAGGAAGAGGCCCGCACAAGACTGCAGACCTGCCCACACCTTGCCCTTGGACTTCAGCCTCCAGAACTGAGAAGCAGCTCCGACTGCTGGGGCCGCCCACTCTGTGGCCGTCTGGGGTGGGGCCATGACCCTTCTCCCGATCACATGCTAGTAGTAGTGATTTTCTTCCTGCGGAAGCCCAGGAAGGGGCTGTCGGAAGAGCATGAATCTCGCCATTGCAGTCCCTGGACAGCGGCAGCAGCCTTGGGGCTGACAGAAGTTTGGACCTCAGGAGGGGACCTCGGGGACAGTCCCTTCATGCCTCGGTGGCTCCGACCCATGCCAAGGCAATCTTCCAGCAGGTCAAGACCCACCAAGGACATAGGCAGAACATTTTATGGCCCAAGGCCACTGAGCTCCACCAGGCAGGGCTGAGGCTGGAGCAGCCACATCTGAGGGTGCGTGCTGCCCGTGGGTGGGGCTGAGCACTGCCCGAGCAGGGCAGGATCCCTGAGCCTTCTCAATGCCTTTACATGGAGGTTACACAAAATACCTCTTCCTACTCCACAAAGGGGAGAGGATGCAGTTCTGGGTGGGGCCAGGAAGTGGGAGAGGCTAGTAGGTCAGGGCCTGGGCCCAGCAGCAAGCCCACTAGCAGAGGGGAGGGGACGGGTGTGGAGGTGGGGGATGGGCTAGGGTGGGGTGGTGGGGAGGGGCGCTGGGGGCGGGCACTCTGCAGTTCTGTGAGAGTTTAGGTTGTCCTCAGAAAACTTGGATAGAACCACCACTTGACCCAGCTATCCTACTCCTCAGTTTACACCCAAAGGAATTAAAATCAGCATACTACAGTGACACAGCCACATCAATGTTTAAAACACCTTAATTCACGATAGTCAAACTATGGAACCAACCTCGATGCCCTTCAACAGATGAATGGATAAAGAAAATGTGGTAC
Source organism: Marmota marmota marmota (assembly GCF_001458135.2). Classification (NCBI taxonomy): domain Eukaryota; kingdom Metazoa; phylum Chordata; class Mammalia; order Rodentia; family Sciuridae; genus Marmota; species Marmota marmota. The sequence goes on along the minus strand of NW_025999895.1, from coordinate 4,532,446 downwards.
ATAGACACAATGGAATATTACTTAGCCTTAAAGAAGACTGAAATTATGGCATTTGCTGGTAAATGAATGGAGCTGGAGACTTAAGATGCTAAGTGAAATAAGCCGATCACAAAAAACCAAAGGCTGAATTTTTTCTCTGATATGTGGGTGCGAATTCACAATAGGCAGCTGGGGACTAGGGAAAATTAGAGGTACTTTGCATTAGGCAGAGGGGAGTGAAGGGAGGGGAGAGGGCTTGGGAGTAGGAAGGACAGTAGGATGAATCAGTCATTATGACCCATGTACATATATGATTACACAATGGGTGTGATTCTGCATCATGTACAACCAGAAGAATGAGAAGTCATACTCTGTTTATGTACGATGTGTCAAAATGCATTATACTGTCATGTATAACGAATTAGAACAAATAAATAAATAACCCCATAACATTAAAAAAAAAAACAAAAAACAAGGAGAGTTTAGGGTGTGTTCCTGGAGGCTTCTCTCTTCCCTGGGGTCATCTCAGGGAGGAACCATTTCCTCTGATATTCCTGAGCAACATCCAATTCATCACCATCCTAAACATTGATTTAGGGGGGAAAAGAGCCTTCAGCTCCGAGAACTGCTGAGATATGGAATGATGGATGGTTTTATTAGAAAGCTCCAGTTTTACATTTATCAAATTAAACCAGCAGCCAAGGGGCACTTAATTAAGATTCTTCTTATCAGCCGGAGAAGAGAAGATGGGGAGAAACAGGGCTTGGGCCCACCTTCCAGGAGGAGAGTGGTTAGGGCCCCAAAGCCCAGGCCAAGGGCTGGGGAGGGAGGGCGGCAGACAGGAAGAAGGGCTGTCCTCACTGCGGGACCCCGGGGCATGGTCACACCTGCTCCTCAGCCTCTCAGTCAGGTCCTCAGCCTCCCTCTGTGCTGCGTCTGTGAATCCACCGGAGCCCAGGGAGCCAGGGAGCCAGGCTCGCAGAGCAGGTCTGGCTTCAGATCCAGCTCTCCCTACTCACCATGTGGCCATGAGTGAGTCACTTCAGGTTTTTAGAAAATGAGATAAAATCCACATAAAACTCACCCCTTTGGAGTGTCTGACCTCTTCAAGGGCTGCCAGTAGCTTCATGGTTTTAGCATATTTGTGATGGTATACGCACCGTATCTACCTCGTTTTAGAACATTTCCATCACCCCCAAAAGATACCTCTTCACCTTAAAAAGAAACCCTCAGAGGGAAGCGCCCTCCTGGGGCTGCGCACCCTAGAGCATGCCCTGCTCATGTCTGCCGCTCGGGACCCTGGACCAGGGTTTTGAGCCTCAGGGGTGACAGTGGGTGGAAGGTGAGCCCTGAGTTCTCCAGGCTGCAGCATGGAGTCTAGCTCTGCATGAGCCATTATGCCCAGTACGTTGCCTCTGTGAACCTCCGTTTCCTCATCTGTGAAGTGAGGATGTGAACCCCACCTGTGGAGCACAGTGCCTGGCAATGCCAGCTTCCAAAAGGTGGCGTGTCAGTTTCCTGTGGTCGTTGCCACCGAGAACTGCCCACTGAAGGCCTCAGAAGAGCACAGATGCTTCACCTTGCCCTTCTGGAACTCACAAGCCCCCAACAGGGGCTAAGATCAAGGTGTCGGGAGGGCTGGTTCCTTCTGGAGGTCTTAGGGAGAAACTGTCCCCTCAATTCTTCCAGACTCTGGAGGCTGCCTCTGGCCCCTGGCTTGTGGTCCCTTTCTCCATCTTCACAGCCGGCCACGGTGGGCTGAGCCTTCCTCTGGGGTATCGCACGACGCCCATTCTTCTCTAGGGCCCTGGTGATTAGGTTAGACTAACCCAGAGATCTGGGATGATCTCTGTATTTTGAATGTGGTTGACTAGCAACCAGAATTTCATCCACAACCTGGATCTGCTCTCTTTTTGTTTGGTAACAAGTTCCCAGGTTCTGGGGATTAGGACATGGGCATCTTTGGGGACTGTGAATCTGCCAATCCCAGATAGCTGACCCCATGTTCCTACAGTGACCTGAGTTGCAATTGGGAAAATGACCAGAAAGAAAGGGTACCCCCCCCACCAAAGTTCCTCTGGAAATTTAAAGTTCCCCTGCAAATTAACCTGAAATAGTGATATAAATATCATAATAAATTTAGAGTCCCTGGTAATTTCCTGGAATGTGGTAGATGCTCGATAAACGAGATCTCATGATCATGATAGGTAAAGCGTTCACTTGTGTTCCTAGTGCTGGGGTGGGGCTTACCTGGGAGGGCTGCCTGCCTTGTTGGTCCACTGCCACCCTGATGACAGACAGACAGACAGGCAGGCAGACACACACACACACACACACACACACACAGTAGTTACTTTCCCTGCAGAACAGCCAAAGTACAATAGTTCTGCTCCCGGCCCCCACAAGCTGTGCAGCAGAATAGCCTTCTGGCATAAATAAAAATAAACCCCAGACACTGCTTTTCAATCAGGATTAGCCTAAATGTTGTGAAACAGAAAGCATGAAATATGTGCGGAGGGCCAGCCCCCCCCACTGCTAGCCTCCCTGCACGCTCCGGGCGCCCGGTGGTGTGTGGGGCTGGTTGTTCCCACCCAGCGTGGCTGTTGAAGATTTGTGCACAGTGTCAGTAAATGCTGTTATGACATTATTAATGCTCTGCACTCCAGCAAGGGACAATGGCCTATTGCCTCATAATGTGCTGTCTGCGGCTGCAGCCGGAGCGCATTAAATGGGAATTTCAAATACGGTAAACTGCTTGCTTCGTCCCAGCCACCCCAGGCCCCGTCTGGGAGCGCCAGAAGCAGCCTTGGCGCTCTGAGAAGGTGGGGGCAGCAGTCAAGGTTCTGATGCCCAGAGAGGCCCCAGGGGGGACCCTGAGTTGCCCAGGAGGTCCCCAGATTTTGACCCAGTGTCCGCCTCCCTCCTCTGGGGCAGGGAGGTGTCTGCAGCTGGGCTCGAGGGTTGACAGTGGTGAGGGGTAGGTCTCAGGAGAGCTGGCCTTGCTGGGTGGCCTTGCTGCTCTACCCTCCAGAGACATCCACAGGGGGCCCAGATGGCAGACCATCAAATGGATTGTATTGGTCTTGCACAATGTTCTAAAAATATTGAGCCTACATTTTAAAATTATACAACTTCATACAAGAAGCCCAGATTTCTGGCTTCTCTTGAAGTCTGGGCCCGAAGTGGGGGCATGTGCGTGTCCTTCACAGGCTCTAACCACTCCAGCTCCTTCCACTGGGTCCCTGTGGTGGGTTGAACCACAGGAAGGAGTCAAATGTCATCCCAGAACTTCAAAATGCAACCTTATTTGGAAACAGGGTCTCTGCAGAGGAAATGAGTTAAGATGAAGCCATCCTGGATCAGTGTGGGCCCACACCCCGCCGCAGTGTCCTTGTACGGAGTGGGAAACATGGCCACAGTGAGACACGCACAGAAGCCATGTGTGGGCAGAGCAGAGAGGAGCGAAGCAGCAGCGTGCCAAGGAAATCAAGGGCTGCTGGCTGTGGGCCTGGGGACGCAGCTCGGTGGCAGGGCACTGGCCTAGTGTGAGCAAGGCCTGAATTTGATCCTTAGCAACCCCTGCCTCAAAAAAAAAAAAAAAAAAGAAGAATTGTTGGCCACCGCCTGGGGCAGGGAGGTGTCTGCAGCTCCAAGTGTCCCTTGGAGCCTCCAGGAAAAGCCAACTCTGCCAACACTTGAATTTCAGATTTCTGGCCTCTAGAATCACGAGAGAATAAACTTCTGTAACTCGTTAGGACAACCTAGGAAAGGACCCTTAGGGGTTTTCCCACTGCCTGGCCCACCTCCTCTAGGCATCTTGGGTCCCTTGAGAGGGGGGCACCCCCTGCTGCCTGCATCCCTCGGGAGTTCTGCTCTACCTTCTTGGGCACAGGGCCATCCCCGCCGGCTCTGGGTTTCTCCTGACCCCTCCAGCTGCACTGGCAGGAGGCAGGGTCCAAGGGGGCCTGGAAGTATTGTATGGGGAGTAGGGGGACGGATGCTGGGCTTGCACCCCCTGGGCACAGGCCCACTTACACCTCAAAAGAGCCCTGTCCTTGGAAGCACCCTCCAGCCCGGGTGCCTCAGCTCCTGTGCCCGATTCTCCTTCTTCATCAGAAAACAACAGGTGTTTGTCTAGAACCACGGTCTTCCACCCCGGCTGGTTGTCACATGAAAGAGCAAACGCGCCCAGGCCCCACCTCAGGGATCGGGTCAGAGTAAAGCTTCTGCTCAGCTCTGCAGGTGACTCTGAGACCCCCCTGTCTGTAAGGCAGGGTCTCTTGGTTTGGGTTCCCTGGAAGCAGATTCAAGTGCGGGTGGTCTGTGTGGGAGGTGACCCCTGGAACTTGGCAGGAGAGCGAGGGACGAGGCAGGGGCAAGAGGCAGCCAGTGTGGGGCATCACAGAGCAGGCGACCATGGGGGGCAGATGGGACTCAGTCTTGCTGGGAACTCTGGGCTTCCCATCTGAGGGGGAGGCCGGGTGGGGGGGAATCTGTTGCTCCAGGGCTGCTTCTGGTGCACTGAGTCTCTGGAACTTCTGACCTGTCCCAGTCAGTTCTAGCATTTTCCATAGGTATGCCAGGCAGAGAGCTGAAGGTGTGCTCAGTTACCTGTCTTTGAGCACGTAGAGGTAAATGCAGAAGAAAATGGGTGGGGCACCAACAGGATCTGGTATAGACAGGGGCCAAGGACTCTCACGCACCCCGTCCCTTCTCATGCTCTGCGCAGGAGCCAGGCAATGGGCTATGCATGGAAATCAACAGGCCTCATTCTCATAACAATCCTCTGGGGAAGGTGCTAGAAGTAGCTGAATTTACAGTTGGGGAAACTGAGGCACGGAGAGGTCATATCCAAGATCACATGATGTGGAGATCCATGATTTTCCTCCTGACATGCACAGCACAGCTGAGAGCAAGGAGGACCATTTATCCTGGAATTTACTGCAGAGAAGAGGCTGAGAAAAGGCAAAGAGACTTGGAAGAGAACAGAGACTGGACAAGCTGGCTCACAAAGTGGCGTTCACTATTCTGCCTCTGCCTCTCCTCCTGGCCCTGAGCCGGTTGGGAAATGGCAGAGGGGGCTTTCCCCCTCCTACCTCGGAGCCCAGATCCAGAGAGCAAGGCCCAGCGGATGTATGCAGTGCCCTCTCCCATCTTCTAAACTCTGCCTCCCTGGATGGTCCACCCTGAGTGTGACCATGCCCTCTGGACAGACCCTCCTCTTTGTTCTGAAAATGTCAACCAGGTGTAAATACAACCCGCAAGGCTTTCCTGACAGAGGTGCACAATCAGAAGGGCCATTTCATTCCTTAGCAAGAAGTGGCTTTGGCCTTGACAGCCAGTGATTAAATTATTACCCCGGTTTGCGGCAGATGGAGGCACCCAGGCGCGAGTTGTGATTTAGAGGCCCAGCAGAGACCCCTGCCCTCACACATCTCCTTAGCCAGTCTGCCGTGATGGCCAAGTTTCCACCACCATCCGTCACTCTTCCGCACCAAGGCACGGTCAGCATGTCCTTGTTCGATGCAAATTTGTTACCTAGCTGGAGTAACACATTAATCCGCCAGCACCGATTTATCACCCGTGTTCACATTGGCAGGGAGAGAGGCGCTGAGATAATGGAACATGGGACAGGTGAATTCTGATGAAGGAGCAGGAACGGCGGGAGGCATGAGTCACTGCTAGCGAGAAATGGGGGGGGTGGCTGGGAGAAGGGCAGGGCTGGGGGCCCGACTGGTTGGATGGAACCTGGGTGGGATAAGTATCACAAGGGCTTTCTCCTCCATAAGCCAGGCTGCAGAATCCCTGAGCTGGGAGACCATCGGAGACTCCCATGTCACCTTTGTACACAGCACAGGAATCGGTGTGTGTGTGTGTGTGGGGGGGTGTCATCTGTGCCCCTAGCAGAGGTCTGGTCTTGGCCAGAAATTTCAGATCTGTGCTGGCTCCGTGGGCCCCCAGGAACCTCCCACCTGCAGCAGGAAACACATCTCCAAAGTCCAGGAGGAGACGGGGAGGGCAGGATGAGGCTGAGAGATTCAGGCCTACTGGATCTGGAGTTGCCAAGAGCCTTAGCTTCTGTTCATTCTCGTTGTTTTAGTGGTGACTCCTCAGACTTGCAAGCTTCATCACCTATTGGTTAGTGAAGGCTAGGAGGACAGAGCTCAGGCCCACTCGTGGTGACCCACTAGGGCTGCAGGCCTGAGGGCTCTCAGCTGAGCTTCTTACCAGGCCAGGAAGCAAAGGGGAGCCGCGGGAGTATTGACAGGGAGCAGATGGGTGAGTGTTGTCACAGCAAATCAGTGGGTGTAGCGCAGGTGCAGAAGCTCCTGGGGGCGGCAAAGACAGTGACCCAGGGGGGCCCTGCTGCCTGGAGGAAGGGAAGGGGTCATCTCTCCTCCCCCACCTCCTCCGCGCTTTGCAGGAGTTGAAGTAGCCCTCGGCTCCTGGGACTGGTGGCGCCCTGAGAAGTGGCCTGGCCAGGAGAGAGGCGCAGGGCCCCTCCCGTGGGTACCGCGGAGTGCTCGCCTCCCGCCCCGCCGCGTCCCCTCCCCTACAGCCCAGGGAGAGCGCGCAGCTGGGCCGCGACCGCGAGATGGCGCCTGCGCGCCGAGGAAGCGTGGAGGCCGCTCCTGGGCCGCCGCGGCCGCCTCCTCCAAGGGAACAATGCGGCGCCTCCCGGCGTAGCGCTGCGCCGGGCCGGACGCCGGACACCCGAGCGCGGGCAGTCGACCGAACGAGCCGGCAAGCGGGCGGGCGCGGGGCGCCCTCCCCGAGAGCCATGGGCGCGGCGCCGCGAGGGGCCGGAGCTCGGCGCGACCCAGAGGCG
>NW_025999895.1:4514447-4525629 GCF_001458135.2 Marmota marmota marmota | reverse complement strand
GCTCCTTCTCTGCGCGCAGAGGCCGCGCCACCCCACGGGCGGTGGCCGGAGCAGTGAGGCCACCGTGCCCCGCGCCCCCTCCACGCTCGGAAAGGGCTTCGGCCCTCAGCGAGTTGGTGGCCCCGACGCGGGAAGAGCCGCGCCTAGGACTGTGCGTCTGGCCTCTCCCGCGGCTTCTCGCCCTGACAAGTTTGAACAATGATCACAGTCAACCCAGATGGGAAGATAATGGTCAGAAGATGCCTGGTCACTCTGAGACCCTTCCGGTAAAGTTCTCCCCTGGTTGGCGTGGCGGGGGGTCTTTTCCCCGAGGGGGCGCATGGTGGCGGTAGGCGAGGTCGGTCCCTGCGAGGATGCAAGTTCCAGTGGCAAAGGAGGTTCGCGTTTGGACCCTCGGTGATGGCCACTGGGGCTGCGGGAACGGATGGAGTTGGGGCTCGGGGTGCGAGTAGGGAGAGTAATGTAATTCTGCACCTGTCCCAAGTTGGACTAGGTTGGGAGGGATTTGAGGTGTGGAGGTGAGAATGGGGTCAGAAAGCATCGAGGTTGTGGCCCAGGGCCCGGGCAGTGGCCCCAGCCAGCACGCCCCTTCCCTGCCCCTTGGGGCCTTTCCCCACCTGCGGCGAGTCCCATCTGGTAGCGAAGTTAGTGCGCGGTGGCAGGGCGACTCCCTCTCCGGTCCAGCCGTGGTCCCTAGGTCGGCCCGCCCACCCCTTCTGCCTAATCCATCCCCTCCTCCCGCCTTCACGGCCCACCCCCTCTGACAGGGCTCGGGCCAGTCTCTGACCCGAGGGTTCCAGAGATTGGACCACGGACACTCCTCCGCTGGGCATTCACCCTCAACTACGGGTCAACAGGCGGGGCAGGTGCAGCCCGATTGTGGAGGGCGGACAGAGGCGAAGACGACACTCTGGCCACACACACCTTGGGTGGCCTGGTCCAGGGGGCTGAGGCTGTGCGGGACTCACCCGGCTCTGCTACTCCCACTCCTGGGCCCCCCGGAGCCCGCCAGGGCCAGGGTAGCTCTCTCCCTCCCAGGGCCGTCGGAGTGGAGCCGCTGCGCGGGCTGGGGAAGAGGCGCCGGGCGCTAGGCGCCCAGCAGGGCTGGAGTGTCTTTCTGTTCCATAGCTGGGCTGCAGAAGACGCGGAGGGAGTTCGGGTGCCAGCGCGGGGCGGGACAGGCCACAGGTGGGGTGCGGGTGCAGGACAGAGACCTTGAGAGCAGGCGCTGGCGGTCAGAGGCGCCCAGGGTTTGGGCTGCGGGAGGGAAGAGGCTTGATCCCCTCCACTCCAGGCCTCCGACGGAGCCCTGGCTCCTCCCCCACCCCAGTCGTTGCCCATCTCCCTCCCTGGCCCGGAAGGGGCTGGGGGTGGGGAGAAGATGGCCCTCCTGGGTTCCCGCCTCCCGGGTGTCAGGCCGGTTTTGAGGGCTGAGAAGGAAGCCTGGGGACAGCAACCATCAGGCTGGTCAGGGAGGATGCCGGGGACTTTGGAGTCTGGTCTGAGAGTGGGGTTTTAAGCGGTTATTTGGGGGGAGTCAGGGATCCCTAGCCTAAGGTGCTCATGGTAAGCAGGGCAGGAAGCCGTTCTCTCTAGAAAGGCCTTGGTCCTCCAGAAAACCCTCAAGTCCTTGGCTTGCCCGGGACTCTGAGAGGATTCTCAGGTTCCCTCCTGCTCTCTCACCCCCTGTGGTCCCCTCCCTGCAGGCCATGGGAAGTCCAGTTTCTGCTGGACATTTGCTGGGGCGCTTGGAGGCTGCCCGGGTTCCAGCACCACGGACAGTGCTTGCCCCTGGCCCACTTCAGGGTGCATCCTGCACCACAGCCTTTGGGGCTCTTATCTGAAAGCAGGGGTGGGGTGCGGTTGCATGGGTCTCTCTAGGCTGCCAGAGACCCACAGCCACCAACGGAGTCTTCAAGTCCCCTCGGGATCAGGGCAGGGCTCTGATTACATCACTCCAATTTATTCATCCCCGAGGACGGCCTGGGAATGCTGTTCCCATGGGTTCTGCCTGGGCTTTCTTCCCCAGGTGCTCTGCAGTGTTGTCTGAGTGCATATGTGGATGGATGAAGCCACTTTAACTTGAATTTACTATAAATAGACCCCAGTGCTTTGGGGGACCTGAACCCAAGGCTTGGGGACTGGCAGAGTGTGGTGCAGGTGAAGTCTGTGGGGCTTCAGGGTCTGGTCAAAGGTGTAGACATGTTCCTCATGGATGTTTTTGGACCCTGGCAGGCACCCCCAGGTCTCCAGCCCTAAATACAACTCCTTGGCTAGGGAGAGGGTGGAGGATGGGGGGGACCAGGGCTGAGGGAAACTCTTCCTTGTCCTCAGGCTGGGAGGGCAAAGGGCTGATTTCCCCAGGGATCTCCCTGGGTCTATGACAACCTCTTCCTGTGCTCTTGCCCTGAGACCCATCTGATTTCATCTGGGGCACAGCAGAGTCTGAGCCCCACCCTCAGGCCTAGGGGAACTCACTGAGGTTTCCCTCTGAGATGAAGGGAAGTGTCCCTTGTGCTGTCTTGCCCACTGAACTGCTTCCTCCCTCCTCCCATCAGAGATGCTCTGCCAGAGAGTTCTCCTGGGGAAAGATCCCGGGTCCTCTCTGTGCGGTTCCTGTCCCCTCTCTCTGACTTAATCTCTAACAGCTTTCTTTAAATGTGGGCTGGGAATGTTGTTATGCATTTTATTTTCTTCTGCAATTATGTGTTTTCTTTAATGGACCAAATTTTAATTAAATACTGCTCTGCCAGTTTCAAATAATGAAGATTAAAATGCATAAAGCAAGTCTTGCATAAAGATACAAACAAGCACCAGGTCTGGGGATAGGAAGTGGAGGCTGGGCAGCTGGAGGTCTCTGCTTGACGCGTAGGGCTCTCCTTGGTCAGCCTGGCTCCACACTGGATGGGTTTCCTCCCTCTGGCCAGGTAAAGGGACGTCCCCTCTCAGATCTGACAGTTCCTCAAGCCCTCTGATAGACTCAAGGTCCCTGGACATTGTCCACACCTGCCTGCCCCCAAGGCTGTGCCGGGGTGGGTTCTGTGCCTGGTTCTCCACTATCCTCCTGGATCACCCCAGTGCCTGACACCTGGTGGATAATCAATAACGATGGGTTGAAGGGATGAGTGGTGTCTCGTTGAGCCAGCCCTCCCACCGGGGTGACAGTACACACATCTGTGTGACGTCCATGTCTAGGTGTGAGCATGCCCTGGCCAGTCAATGGTGCAGGCTGAGAGCCAGTGTGTGGGAGAGGCCTGGGCACAGCAGGGGGCCATGTGGCCCTGCCTTGGGATCTCACCAGAAGCAGTGATGGGTGCAGGCACCACTTCTGAGGACACAGGTGGGGAAGGGTTACAGTGAGCTCGTGACTGATGGTGGTGGCCAGGCCTGTGTACACCAGGGCTGAGGGTGGCCCAGGTGATTGATGGGATCCAGGTGGGTCTGAGCTGGACCAATTACTTGCCCTCGGGCTGATGTCATGCCTTGCCGCTCCATCTGTTCCAGTAGATCTCAAACTTTAGCATGCATCAGGATCACTGGGAGAGCGTGTGAGACGAGATCACCTGTCTCCCGCCAGGGTGGGGGGCTTGGGGCCCCACATCGTGCGTTTCTGAAAGTTCTCAGGTGACGTTGCTGCGGCAGCCGGTCTGGGAGTCACACTTTAGCAGTCTAATGCTGTTAATGAACAGGGTCTGTCTTAGGCCAGGCCCCGCCCAGGTTTCTATCTCCATGTGCCTCCTTCCTCCTCTGATTTGCCAGGGGGCTGTGGCCAGCTTCTTGTAGCCCACTCTCTTTGTCCTCTGGGCTCGGGCTCAGCCCCACTGCCTCCCCACTTCCCTCTGTCCCTGGCTTCCCTCCTTGTGCATTACCTTGGCGTTTCTGTGCCTTCCTCGGTGGAGGCTGGGGGCACTGTCGCTGGCCTGCCCTGCTGACCTGCTCTGTCCTCCCCACAGGCTTTTTGTCCTGGGCATCGGCTTCTTCACTGTCTGCTTCCTGATGACGTCTCTGGGAGGCCAGTTCTCAGCGCGACGCCTGGGGGACTCGCCCTTCACCATCCGTACCGAAGGTATCTTGGGGTCAGGGGAGTCAAGGATACGTGCAGGTGTTTGTGAGTAGAAGGGCAGGTCCCTTTGGCCCAGCACCACAGGGGGCTTTCTGGAGCCCTGACTCAGGCTTGCTGGCTGCTTGCAGGGGTGTAGGGGAGAGGGCCTGCTTGGGCCGTGCCATCTGGCACAAGACTTTGACTTTGGTCCTGCCTGTGCCCATGGATTCGAAGGCCAGGGTCTCCTGTGTGGCTTCTTTGGTTGGAGTGTTGGGGGTCTGGCTATGACACTTGCCTCTGAGACACGTGTCCTCTGTGCCTTGGGCCCAGGCTGTGGACACAGGCGGGGGATAGGCCCGATCATGAGCTCACGTGTCTCCTCTGAACTCTGGGGACATAGACCTTTCCCAGTCCCTCACTGCTCCTTGCCCACACGATGCTTGCAAGGCACGAGTAGAGGTTCAGAGCACGGACTTTAGGGACCAGCCAGGCCCAGGTTTGCATCTCTATTCATTGCCTCCTAGCTGTGTGCCACCCGCAAGTCACTTAAGTTGCCGACACAGAAGAAAAGTCACAATGAACTTTTTGGAAGGTTGGGCCGAATGGGGTCACACATGGAAATTACCTGGTGTGGTTGGTTGTCACGTGGCCTGAGTGACAGATTGTGAGTCCTTGTCCTGAAGTCCTCATCCTAAAGCTGGGTCCTTCCCCTTCCCCCTACTCACTGGGAGGTGGTGGTGGACAGCAGCAGAGTCCTACCCGGTCTGACACAGGGGTTCTTTAGATCAGGGCAGAGAGGAGGGACATGGGCGGGGGCAGCCCGAGGTCAGCGGGTTGCAGGGACCAGCTGGCTGTGTGAGATTCCCCTGCCCCTCTGGGGAGGGCTCTCTGTGGAGTCCCCTTCTCAGACCCACGGTGCTCAGCTGGCTGGCTTCCCTGTCCCAGTGACGGGTGTCGGTCGGCGCGCTGGCTGTCATGTGGAGTGGGCGCTCTGAGTGGCACTTGTGGTGCCATCTGTGACTCGTCACTGGATTCATCCCTTTGGTTTAACTCGTGCTTCTTTAAACTTGCAAAAGCTCCCAGAAGGAATGTCACACCTATTAGTCATTCAGGCTCCAGTGTGAGCTCATTGATCCCGCTCTGACTCTGGGGAGCCTCCATGTTCTCCCGCGGTAAGTACCTCGTGAGGGTCCCGAGCAGCACCTGGCGGGCTGGGTGGCTCCACACATGGGGGGATGTGTTAAGTCTGAGACGCGGGAGCTGCAGAAAAGGACGTTTTGGGGAGGGGGATGGGGTGCTGGGTCTGCACACGGAGACGCCTGGTTGGGGTTGGAGAGCGGGTGGGCCACAGGGAAGGTGTCTGGAAGGTGGGCTTGGGGGGGGCGTGGGTGTGGGGAGAGCAGCGCAGGCTCCTAGATGCTGCCCCTGGGCGGGTGCTCCTGTCTGGGTGGCCTGCTACACAGGGCATCAGGAACCTGAGCTTCCAGAAAGGTCTGGAGTCTGACAGGAGGAGACAAGGGGCTGGGGGGAGGGGTTTGGGGCTGGTTCTTCTGCCCTCTCCCTGAGGGGCTTGGGAGCCAAAGCGATTCCACCCCCATGGTCCTTGCCCCATGGCAGGGTGGACCCAGGGGCCCAGAGCACAGGGGCTGGTGGGGAGCAGGGGGGGGGTCTGGCTCAAGCCCCAGGTTTTATTCTGTAGAGGGGAGAAAGCCTCGTGCCACCTCTGTCACCACTTTTCCAAGGCTGGCCATGACCTTGACGTCTACAGAGGGGGTTCACCTGGGTGGCATGTCACGGGCAGGGCAGTGCCGTGGGCCGCCTCTCTGTCAGCACTGCCCGGGACCCTCGCCCTCTCTGTGTGGTCACCCTCCCTGGTTCTCAGAACTCTGCAGCCTCCATGTGTGATGGCCCCAGTGACCAAAAGACCTGGCCAGAAAAACGCTGGAGGAAAAGTTTATTGGGGGCTTGTGGTTTTCAGGGTCTCAGTCCATAGACAGCAGGCTCCGTTCCCCGGGGCTGGAGGTGAGGCTGGACATCGTGGCAGAGGAGTGTGGTGAGGGAGGCGTCTCCCATACCAGGCAGCAGAGAGAGACTCCACTCCCCAGACAGGAGTCTACACCCCAAACCACGCCCCTCATGTCCACCTCCCCAGCCGCACCTCGCCCGCCTTCCTGACCCCTCAGGTAGTCCTGTCAGGGGATTAGTCTACTGACTGGGTCACCAGTCACCACCCAGTCATGTCACCTCTGCCTTCTTGCATTGTCTCACGTGAGCTCTGGGGGACCCCTCACGTCCACACCATAACATCCTTCTGACCATGGCCGGGCCTGGGCGCTGGTCCCTGTTGGGCCTTGGGAATGGTGCTGCTCAGAGCCTGTCCACAGTTCCCACTTTCCTCGGGCCGGGGCTTGAGTGCCTGGAATTCGGAACTGGGAGGGGGAGGAATGGAGGGGGCCTCCCAGAGCCAAGGAGAAAGGACCCTGATTCAGTTTGTGTCCCCATTCCCACTGCCTGCCCCCCAGTTTCTCTGATGTCCTTGCATCCAGCCAATCTGATTGGAGGGACACACGGACACAGGCCTGGAAAGCCGTGTCCCCTGTGAGTTGAAAATATGAGTCCTGAAGAGAAGCCCCAATGACACCCCGCCCTGTGCCCCAGCAGATGCCAGCCTGCCCACACCGAGCCATTGTGGGGGAGCAAGGGAGGGGGCTGGGAAGGAGCCCAGCGCTGGGCCAAGGTCGGGGTGTTGGGCAATGCCCATCCTGTGGGGTTCAAGGAGCCCCAGAATCAGAAGGAAGCCCACCAGGGCCCTGCTGTTTAGGGAAATAAATGAGTTCATCACCGATCAGCACAACAGTCTGAGCACAGTGGGGAGAACAGCCTGGCCAGCGAGGGAGGCGGGGTCCCCACAGCGGCAGCACAGGGCAGGGGCAGGAGGAGGGCTTTCTCCGTGGCAGGGGAGAGCCCAACACTTGGCTGTGGCCAGCAAGGTGGTCCCTGCAGAGGCTGCGCCTTCCCCTCTAGGCCAGTTCACTTCATGGTGAGGTGGCTCATTTGGGAATGAAAACCTGACGGATATCTCACTCTGCATTCTGCACACTCAAAATCTTAAGAGATTCAGGCAAGAAGGGCTGAAGGGGATCGTCACTGGAGAGGTCTAACTTCATTCCCTCTTGCTGCGGGGTGGGGGGGTCTGGCTTGGGCCTTAGTATGGCGGGGGGCTGATTTCGGCAACTCTGCCTCCCTGCGCCCCCTCCCTCCTCCCTGCGCCCCCTCCCTCCTCCCTGCGCCCCTCTCCCTCCTCCCGGGGCCCCTCTCCCTCCTCCCTGCGTCCTTCTAAGGAAGCCTTAGTTGCATCTGAGGGGAGCTGTGGGCTCCCTCCTGCCCTGTTTGTTCTTGAAGAAGTAGCGCTCAGCTGTGTCTGCCCGAGGCAGTCCGTGGCTTGCCCTGCCACACCACCCAGGCCCCGGGCAGGAGCTGAACCTCGCAGGCTTCCAGCTCTGTGGGCAGCTCTGGGGCCCTTCTCTCAGAAGCTGCATGGGTGGGAACCAGGGCCCAGTGGGCTGAGGAAGAGCCTCATCCGGCCTCCCAGGGCCTGGCCTTGTCTCCGCTGTTGCCCGGCCAGGAGCTCCGTGCCCCCAGCTGGTTCTGGCGTGGCCCTGTGCGCCAGCCAATGTGCTCCTTTCTCCAGCTGCGCAAACAGTCACAGCCCCCCCCTCCCCAGGGCCAGGAAGGCCGGGCTCTCTGGCGAGCTGGGGGCTTGTTCAGGTCCAGGGAACCCTCAGTGAAGGGTAGGGGTGGGGACAAGACGGGAGGAGGGGGAGATTGAGCGTCTGGGGAGGAGGCCAGGCCTCTGCGGGTAATAAAAATACCGCTGTCTATAAATGTGAGGATCCAGTTGTCTCTCCCAGCGTCCAGCTTTCCTTATTTATATGGAAATACGGAGGGGCCGGTGAGCGCTGAGATGGATCTCTGGGGCCTCGCAGTAAATACATTTCAATTCAGCCCATGCCAGGAGTGGGGAAGTGACCCTGGGGGACGTCAGCCTGCTCTGCTGACAGTCGGGGTCCAGAGGTGGCATGCCAGGGAGGTGTCACTCAGGCAGGGCCCGCCTGCTTCCCTCCTGGGTACCCATCTCCTGGGTGTGACATTGAGCGTGTCCTGGGCAGAAAGCAGGCTTGCGAACGTGTCTCAGAGCTCCTCAGGAGGCTCGGGGGCTGTCCCCGGGTCTCAGGGACTTCGCGAGCCCCTCAGCATGTGAGAACATGGGAGGCTGCCCCCGAGCCCTCTGCTGGGGAGGGATTTGCTGTCTTGGTCCAGAAAGAAGAGGGCCCTTAAAGAACTGTCCAAGACGGTTGATCTCCTTAATCAGGGCCCTGGTGAAGCCTGGCAGGGGTTATCTGCAAGCCTTTGGGGCTCACGCCTTCGTTGGCATTTTTAAAGAACTGGCTGCATCCTCATAGAAGGGCAGTCCACAACCCCAGATATCGCCAAGGATTCTTGGGGGGAGGGGTGGCCTACATTTCCCTGGTCATCTCGCTCTCTCAGTTCTTGCTTCTGCTAAATTATCCATCTCAACATCTTTCCTCCTGCCTCTTCTGTCTCCCCTGCACCAACCCAGTAGGAGGAACACCCCACTTCCCTTGAGACCCTTGTCCAAGGGTCTGAGTCTAGCCACCTGCATGGGGGGTGCAGGCGTCACCAGTGGGGGCTTCAGACCTCTGTGCAGCACAGCAAGTAGATTCCAACTCCCTCTGCATCTCCGCCAGGAAGAGCCCCCACCCCTGCTGTGGCCCCCGTAGGGGATCCCCATCCTTCTTGGCTCTGCCGGCCCCTGTGCCGCCTCTTTCTCCCCGTCCCCAGCCGTGCCAGGAAGCCTCAGTCGGCTTGAATGTGCAGAGTCATTTAGCTCTCTGTCTGCTCTGGGCACATGACTTGCTTTGGCCCACCCCAGGGTTTAGCAAAACAAAACAGAACTCTCCTTGGGAGGACTCTGCTGCCAGCTTCCATGGGACAATTCTTTCCTTTCCCGTTACCCTGGTGTCTAGAGTCAGTTAGGGGAAGTTGGGGTGCTAGAACCTCAGAGCTCAGTGGCTCCATCCCCCTCATTTTACATGAGGGGAAACTGAGGCCAGGAGGAGGACAGTGACCTGTCCCCACCTAGTCGGTGCGGAGCAGGTCTGGGGGCAGGCTTTCTGACTCCCACTCAGGCCTGTCCCAGGCCACCACGCTGCCACCCCCACCTCTGCTCTGCTGCCAGTTCTTGGGTCCCCACAGCTCTAAGACGGATCATGCAGTTACTGGCCCCTCAGCCCTGAGAAATGGGGCTGGGAGCTTGGTGGGGCGTGGGGTGGTGAGGTCCCAGCAGGGGTGCAGGCAGTGAGGAGAATGGAGGGGGCTTGGGAGAGGGGCCAGCATAGAGGCAGGCCTGGGCCAGGCCGGAGGCACTGCAGGGAACACAGCAGCACCCGAGAAACCAGGACTGGGCTCCACACCTCTGGGGTGCCCCGGGCGCTCTGGCCTGGGCAGGCGGGGCAGGCCCTGTGTGGCGTGGGGCAGCTGTGATCTTGCTTGCCTCTCTTCATCCTGCTCATATGGGGGAGAGCAACCTCAGCCCAGGCTGTGAACCGTGGCCCCTCAGGGGACAGGGGAGGCCAGGCAGGCCCCCCGCACAGCTCCTCGATGCCCCTCAGCTGGCCTCAGTGCAGCTGGCCCTGAGCTCTGCTGGCAGTGTCCAGGTCTTCGTGTGTGTTGAGCTCAAATGACGGTCACCTGCCCGTTCCTTCCCTCTGTGCTGAAGGTACTGGGTGCTGATGTTGGCGGAGGCCCGGGCAGGGGGTCCCCGAGAGCGAACCTCTGTGAGGCTGAGCAGGGGAAGCTGTGACTGTCTCGTGTGATCGATTAACTGATCGATCCGCTGAGTGAGTGGATGGCTCGGGAGGGGCAGAGTGGTGGGGAGACCCCAAGTTTGCTTTATTCAAGGCTGTTGTGAAAATTTCCAATCGATTCTTTAAAAACCTGCTCAGTTTTCCGAGAGGGGAGGGTGAGAGGCCTTGGGCTGCTTCCTCTCTGGGGCTGGGCGGGGCCGTGTTTTCCCTTCCTTCCTCCATGTGCCCATTTCCTGCAACGTCCGGCTCCACCCTGGGTCCTGGGGGACTTTGGGGGACTTCATTTCTCCTCCTCTTCCTCTGGCCCCTCGCTCCCTCCCTCGGAGCCAGGGGCCCTGTCTCTTTAAGGAGCGGCTGCTGCTCCTCCTGCTCTGGGGCTGGGGCCCGGCTGGCATTTCCCGGCCAGCTCCTGAGCCATCTGCCCCGGCTCTGTGGCCTCCCTTCAGACCCAGGTGGCTCAGCTGCCAGGGGAGGTGTCTTCTGTCCCTGTGGGAGGCTGGCAGTGGCTGGATGTGGCAGCCAGGGGAAGGGGGCAGTGTGCTGAGCACTGTCCTCTGCCCCGAGGGGTGGGCTGCAGGCAGGGCCTGGTGTTCTTGCTTTGAGTCGGGGACATGGAGGCCAAGGGTGGTACGGTGACTTCGCCTTGCAGCTTTGGTGGCAGAGGCAGGCCAGAGCCAGCTGAGAGCCTCTGGGGTGTCCGGCTCTGTCTTTCCTGAGAAAGACACTGCCGCGCTGCCTCCCTCCCTGGCCCTGGTGACTCAGTGTGTGTGGGCAGCGCTGCCAGCGGCCAGCACCTGTGTTACTGCCTGGGCACTTCCCTTGGCCACTCGGCGGCAGGCAGAGAGGGCAGAACGTGACTGTCCCTGGAGCAGCCCTCACCCAGTGACTGGGGTAGAATGCCCCTCGTCCCCCAGCGGGTGACGGGCGTGGCTCTGCACCCAGGAAGGAAGGCCAGGACCCCTCCCCTGCCGCGGCCTCCATTTGCCTGCAGGGCTGGGCTGTGGTCTCAGGGGCCACTGGCTGGGCACTCACTGTCTCTCCTCATTGCTCCCCACCCCTCGCCCCGTCTCAGGACCTGCTTTAGGGAACCCAAGTCAGGACGTGCCCTACCCCTGGCAGGGCAGCCTGGTGGGGAGGGCTCCTGTCCCCTGGGACCTGGCTCAGGACCCCGGGGTGGGGCGGGAGCCGGCACCGTGTGGGCTGTGGGCAGGGGCTGCCACTTCATTCTCTGCAAGGTCCCTCCTGAGGGCGG
>NW_025999895.1:4501358-4514426 GCF_001458135.2 Marmota marmota marmota | reverse complement strand
CAGCTGCCCTTGCCGATCCGTCTCTGGGAATCCAAAGACAGCGTGACATCCAGGACAAGTTCATGTGATTTTCTGCAGAGGGTCCTGGGGAGGCGGGTGGGGACGGCATGGGTCAGGGCTCAGAGGCTGGGCAGAAGTGGGGGCAGGTGAACAGCAGTCCCAGGACCCCAGAACACAGGCTCCCTCTCCATCAGAATCCCCTGGGGGACGCACGGGGACGGAGGTGCAGACTCCAGGGCCCTAGAACGTCAAGTCAGCAAGCCTAGGCTTGGGCCCGGGGACCTGGATTCCAACAGCCTGGCTGGTCAGGTGCCAGTGGACCGTGGCCCACTCTTCTAGAAACCGGGAGGTCCTGTCTGGACCAGGTGTTAGGAGACATAGGCTCCTGTCCCACCTGAAACCTTCTCTGGCCTCTCACAGCCCTGGGGATTGCAGGGCACCTTGGAGATTACAGCCAAAGCTCCATTTTATAGTCGACAAAACTGAGGCCCAGAGAGGGCGTAGACAGTTCCCAGGGTCACACAGCTGGTGGGAGCAGGGTCCTGGGGTTTCCTCCCCAGGCAATGCAGTGAGGGGCCTTACGGGAGGCCAAGGAGGGGGGCAGATGGGGCGGGCTTGCTCTCTGACCCTCCCCTGCGGTGGCCAAGGAAGGTGGGAGGGGGCCCGGGTCTGAGCTGCCCCATCTCAGACACCAGGTGACACCGGTGGCCTCCGTGCTGCCCGGCTGCCCTGACAGTGCCCTCCTCTGCCCACAGTGCTGGGTGGCCCTGAGTCCCGTGGCGTCCTCCGCAAGATGAGCGACCTGCTGGAGCTGATGGTGAAGCGCATGGACACGCTGGCCAGGCTGGAGAACAGCAGCGGGCTGCACCCGGAGGCCGGCGACCCCCACGCGGCTGCCCACAGGTGAGGGCCGCGGGGGCACTGTGCCGGCTGTGCTGGGTGGAGGCCCAGCCTCAGGCCACTCTCAGAGCTGGCCGGGCCTGCTGGTCACCCGCTTTTTGTTAATCTGGGGAAAACAAAGAATGAAAAAAGAAAAACCAAGCCCCTGCACGACCTGAGGAGGTCACGGCTCCCGGGACCCGAGGGGAGCACCAACGGAGTCGTGTCTGCCGCCCCTTAAATAAGTGAGACAGGAGGGGCCTAACTCCTCCTGGAGACAGGCGCTGAGCTCTTCCTGTCCACTCGGCCGGCCACACCCGGCCACACGCACACGCAGCCACACGCACACACCCGGCCACACACACACACCCGGCCACACACACACCCGGCGTGTGAACGCACAGAACTCTTTGGGCCAGTTGTACCCACACGGCGTGTCACAGGGAGTGTGGGGCTGGGCCTGAGGGCCTCAGGCCTGCCGGGTCCCCTCAGGTTCCCAGGGTCCCCGCAGGCTTCCCGGGTCCCCTCAGGCCGCCGGGTCCTTGCGGGATCTCCCCGTTTCTCCTGTTGTCCGAGGGGCGGTTTCGACTCTGTCCGAGCAGGTCCTGTGTGAGGGCCGGTGGCTTCGGGCCGTTGCTGAGTAGGACTCCGGGCCTCACTCACCCACGTCTTCCCTTGGCCAGGAGCCAGAGCCCAGGGACGTGTGCTGCTCCGCCACCTGGAAGCCCCGGGGCGTGGAGTGCACGGGGCGCGTCTGGGTGGACGCCAGGCCATCACGGCCAGGGCCCAGCGTCCTCAGGTGTGGCTTCGGGCAGAGAGAAGGGCTGTGTGGCCCTGGCCGGCCTGCAGGGAGGGTGTGCTGGAGGGACCAGCTGGCAGGCTGGACACAGGGCACCTCGGTGGGACTGTGGCCACTTGGTCTGCCTGTGCTGGGCTGCTGGCCCAGGGCCGACCCTAGGCTAGCCTGGCCGACTGAGCAGTACCCTGGACACCCTGCCCGACACCAGGCCTTGTCACAGGTGACAGTTACTGCGACAGCGCCTACCTCCCTCGTGCCTGTCACCCCTACCACCGCGTCAATCGCGCACCCACCTGATGGAAGGCACAGAGAGGGCCAGGAACCCAGCCTCAGTGCACAGCCTCGAGGGGCCGCCTGGCTCTGCACCACCCTCTGCCCAGGGTGCCTGGTGGCCTCTCGCGTGCTGCGTGGTCAGCGTGGTTGGATTTCTCCCTTCTAGGCTTTTCCACGCTGGCTAGTTCACAGACAGAAGCCAGCCCCCGTTGGGGTTTTGGGGTTCAGGGATGCAGCGCTGACCCTGCCTTCCTGGGAGCGGGGGAGAGTGTAGGGCCCGCGCAGTGTCCTCTCTGACTTCACCCGCAGCAGGCTGGGCCTCTTGGGCCGCACAGCTGGGTGCCGGGTCCCGGGGAGGCTGTTTCAGCTCCCAGAACTGCTGTCTGCAGAGCAGAGGAGCGAGGTGTGGGGCGACAGCGGGGCGAGGCCCCTCACGCGTGACGGGCCCTGCAGAGCCCTGTCCCCACTCCTCGGGGGCAGGTGGGCACTCACCAAGGAGAGAAATAAATGAGATCGTTTCAGCTGCTGATCTGTGCTCGAAAGCGCGGGAGAACGGTTGGGTGGGAAAGCGGCTGCTCAAACAGGTTAGTTGGTGACAGTCGAGCTGATCTCTAATGGGAGGGAGGAGAGCGCATGAAGTGCAAAGGCCCTGGGGTGGGAGCACTCTTGGCCTGTTGGGGGAGGAAGCACAGGGAAGGCCAAGGTGGCAGAGGACGGGCGGGACGCAGAGCCAGGGTGTGCTGTAAGGCACGGCCCCAAGAGCTGTGGGGAGCTGCTGGATTTATTTTAAAATGATATCACATTACTGCTGCGTGAAACATGGATTGGCCAGGTGCCAGAGGGGAGCAGAGGGGCCAGTGGGAGCGATGGGAGATGGGCAGAGTGTCAGGGTCGTCCTGGCTGCCCACCCTGCCCGGCGGCTCCGCCCTTCTCCCTCCCCTCATCTCTCCACTCTCCCGCCCCCTGTGCCACGGCCCCTGGCCACAGGTGTCTGCCCCGGTTGGCCCCTGCTGGGCATCCTGTGGGCATCCGAGCTGAGGGTCCTGCTCTGGGGCTGGAGGTCCCCCGTCCCCTGCGCTGCCCTTCGTCTCCTCCAGGGAGGGAGGGTGCCTCCAGGCTGGGGGAGCGCGTGCCACCTCCTACTCCGTCCTGGGGAAGAGCCGCCATCCATCATGCCCAGGGGGGCCCATCGACCCGCAGGCAGAGCCGTGAATCCAGGGACACTGCGGCTTCAGGACTGGGGACGCGGGTGTCAGGGCCTGCGGGAGGCCGCTGTCCCTCTGTCCCTCTCCCGGTGCACAGACACGCCCTCCCCCAGCCCTCCCCAGGTCAACCCCAGGTGGGATTCTGCGGAAGCACCCCCTGATTCCGCCAGCTCTCACCCGCACCCAGACCCTCTGCCTGGGAATTACCGTGGCTCATGAAGAACTTCGCTGTCCTCCTCTGCCCTCCGGGAGCCTCTGGGCTGCCCCTGCCCCGTGGCTGGCCTGTCCTGGGGAGGGAAGACGTGATCAGGTTAGGGTTTGCTGCAACAGCATTGTATTGTGTTTCTAAAGCCCCAAGTAACGGTCTCTGAATTTTTCCAAAGGGCTTCCGCGCAGCGCAAAGCCCGCTGAGCTCGGAGGCTGGCTGCGCCCAAGGTCATCTGTAATTGTTGAATGTCCACCGGGTGCAGCGTCCAGGCAGGGACTCGGGAGGGTGAGGGGACCCAGGGAGCTCAGACCCCCAGCCTTGCACTCATCCCTGACCCCCTCCTGAACACCTGTATCCAGTCCGTCAGACTAGCCCAGAGTGCCCCCTCCCTCCCCTCCCAGCCGCTCCCACCTCAGCAGCCAGCGAGATCGTTTTAGAAGGTCACGTCCACCAGAAGGACCCCAGCTCTTACCTGAGTGACAGGAGAAGCTGCAGGGGCAGTGGCCAGAGGAGGGAGTGGCTCATGCCTGGCCTCATGTCTCTCTGGCTCTGCCTGGGGCATGATGGTCTCCTGCTGGCCACAGGACCTTTGTGCTGGCCCCTCGGTGTGGAATGCTCTTTCCCGGGTCTCCTTCTTCCCGTTCTTAAGCCTCCCGTAAGGCCTTCCCGACCAGGTCCTATTTAAAATGTGCCCTTCCTCTCCCCGTCACCATCTCGATCGCTGTCTTCGTGTTCACTTGTGTGTTGTCTGTCCCCCCTGGAACGTGTGCTGTGTGAGGACAGGCCTGTCCCTTCTGTTTTCCCAGCTGCAGGAGGGAGGGCCGGCCAAGGGGAGATGGAAGGGAGGGGTGCTCCTGGCCAGCTGGGCCTCGGTTTCCCGTCCTGTGCCCAGGGAGGGAGGGCGGGCTGCAATGCGTTGTTGCCAAGCCCAGTTGAGCAGCTCCGCCCCAGGGGGGCCCAGGGGCCGCTGGGCAGCAGAGGGGTGCAGAGGCCCGGCTTCACCCTGGGGAGGATCTGAGCTCTGGAGACGGCGTCGTGGACATCGTGGTCACTGTGCCTGGGCAGGGTGTCAGACCCTGAGCGGCAGTGGACATGCCTGTGGTCGGGGGGAAAGCTGGGACTTAACTGTGACGACAGAGACGAGCGGGTTGTCACGAGGTGGGCTGGCACCGCGCGTGGAGTCCAGTACAAATGACCTGCAGAAGAGGCGGCGGGCGGGGGCCGTCCAGTTCTCTTTCCAAATTGGAAAAAAAACCCACAGTTAATTAAAAACGCCAATTCCTGACCCTGTGTGTGTGGCAGCCATGTGGGTAGACGGAGTGGACAGGGCTGCCTGGCCGGAGCAACCAGCCTCCCTGGAGGTCTGTGTGTCCCCCGTGGGGACAGGGACCTTCCCCTGTCTGGACAGCATGGGACGGACTCAGTTTCAAGAGGTCTCGTTTCTCTCAGCCCCGGTGCTGGTCCAGCTCCTGGATGTGCCCCTGGCTGTCGAGGGGCATCGGGAGCCCACGGTGCTGCAGGCCTGGGGTGCGGCCACCCCACGGGGAGGCCGTGGGGAGAGGGGTTCACAGGGCAGCCGTGGCCCTCGGCAGGGAGGACCGGGGGAAGGTTCCGCAGGCCCCGGGCGAGGGAGACAGGTCCCAGTGAGCTTTGTCCAGCGGTCAGGAGAGGAGCCTGGGGAGCTGCCAAGCCTCGACCAAGGCCATGGCCAAGGTGGACACTGAGGGCAGGGTAGCCAGGCCCTGGACCCAGGCCCCCGCTCTTGGCCTCCCGGGCCACCTCCAGCTGTGCAGGAGCGGCAGGAGGAGGGCGACTGGACGGTGGCCCAGAGTCCTGAGCAATGACGGCGCCGTTGCCCGTGGTGACCACAGAGCTCCTGGTGCTAAGTGGCGCCCGGGTGGAGGGGCACCCAGGTGTCCTGCAGAAGGTCAGGGCCTGGGGTGGGTCAGGATGGAGGTGGACCATGGGATCAGGGGGCCCGACACCCTGGCTTTGCTGCGCCAGCAGGTCACCCATCCTGTTCCCAAGTAATGACACCACACACAGCCAGGCTCCCCCTCTGTCCCTGTCTTTTTTTTGGTTGGTTGGTTGAGGATTGAACCCAGGGGTGCTTAACCACTGAGTCACATCCCCGCCCCCCTTTTTTAATTAATTTTTTTTTTTTAATTTGGTGACAAGGTTTCGCTAAGTTAGAGCCTTGCTAAGTTGCCGAGGCTGGCCTCTAACTTGGGATCCTCCCACCTCAGCCTCCCAAGTTGCTGGGATTACAGGTGTTCACCACCGCATCCAGCTATCCCTGTTCGTTGTGTGTGTGAGTGTGTGTGTGTGTGTGTGTGAGTGTGTGAGAGTGTGAGAGTGTGTGTGTGTGAGTGTGAGTGATGCACGCTGATGTATTTATTTTGGAGCAGAAGCAAGGAGCCTGCTCTCACTGGGGAGGGCTGCAGGCCCCGCCTTCTGCTCAGAGCCCTGGTCACTCCCTGTGCATCCACAGGCTCTGGGTGGGGCTTGGGGCTGGGGGCTGAGGCAGGGACGAGCTGGGATGGTGTCCGGCATCCCATGCAGGGCGGGAGAGAGGCAGAGAACATGTCTCCCGCCGTGTGCTGTTCCCGCGGTGCGTGTCTGTGTCTCTCGCGGTGTGTCTGTGGGCATCTCGTGTCTGTGGGTCTTGGTGTCCTAGGAGGAAAGTGATCCATTTGGTAATAAAATAACTCCCAGCAGCTCGCCAGCCAGCCGCGGGGAAATCAATACCCCCGTTAATTGAAAGCAACCCCCATAAATCACGGGAGGGATGCGAAATTAACACTCCCTTGGAAGCGCGTGGATTGCTCCTGGAGCCAAGGGTCTGGCCTGGAATTGGCGACCGTGTTGTGGGGCTGGGCAGAGACCGGTGAAGGGGACTCGTGGGGGTGGGCAGAGAGACCGGTGAAGGGGACTCGTGGGGCTGGGCAGAGGGAGTTGGGGACCAGAGCCGGTGGCCTGAGGAGGCGGAGGAGTGGAGCCTCTGGGGCCCACAGGAGGCTGCCCTGTCTGGTGCCTGGGCAGTTCCTAGCAGCCAGCTGCACCAGGGTCACCTCAGGATTGGGGGGCAGTGACCCGAGGCCTGGCTTGGCCCCCTTTTACTTCCTGATGCCTGGTGCTTCGTGGGTGTGCGGAAAACACACGCTCCCTGGTCCCACGCTCAGGTGCCCCGAAAGAGGCAGGGCTCACCCAGGGCACCAGCGTCCGAGTCCCTGCTGGCCCCTGCTCGCTGTGTGGCCTTGGGAAAGCCCCAGTATCAGCTCTGGGCCGCTGTCAGTGCCGAGCTGTGAAGTGGGGGTTGGCTGGCCTGGCTCAGAGTTCCATCCTGGGCCCCAGGGCCCTGGGCAGGTTCCTGGGGACAGGTGCCATGAGAGGGCACTGTGAGGACTTGGAGGACTCGGAGGGGAGGCCCCTCCTGGCAGGGCAGGTGGACCTCCCGGGAGGGCCCCTGTTAGCCTTGGGAGTAGCCGCTGTCCCCACTTCTGCGTCCCCACCCGGCTCTGGCCAGGTCAGGCTCCTTCACTGGGAGAGAGGCGGCCTCGGGTCTCCCCCAGCCTGTGCCACACACGGGGCAGCTGTGGGCCCCCCTGGGGGTGCGTTCTGGATTCCAGTGGACTTTGCCACGGAGCCGGCTGAAGTAACAAAAATACCAACCAACGATGACGATAGCTGGCCACGGCTCAGCCACCTCCCTGGGCTCTGCCCAGTCCTCACCAGCAGCCCAGTGAGGAGGAGCCAGTCCAGGGCTGCAGTTCAGAGAGGAGACCTGGTCACGGAGCCTGAGCCGGGCCTGCAACTCCCGGGCTGCCCACTGGTGCTGAGAGCTGGGCCCGTGGTTCTGAGCAGCGTCTCCCAGGGGCTGAGCGGGGCCCTAACTAGCAAGCAGGGCCCTGGGTGGTGGCCCCTCCCCACTGGCCTGGCCTGGGCTCTGCTCACGCGGCTGTGCCAGAAGCCCACCGTCCAGGCTCAGCGGGGTGGAGGACCTTCCTCCCAACACTCACAGCAGAAGACAAAGGGAGAGAAATGAAAACACTCCACACATAGTAGGACTGCAGGCTCAACCGAGGGACATCTGCGCCAGGTGGAGGAAGACTGGGGTGCGTTCGACAGTGGGGGTAAGGCCGAGGGTGCTGTCCCCAAGTCCTTCAGCCTGAGCAGACAGATTTTAGGTTTGTGCCCTGGAAACGGGACAGGGTGGTTGTTGCCAAGGAGACACCTTCTGCCAGAACAGTGTCAGCCTTCGTCACCTGTCATGAGGATGGTCCCACCTGAGGGGGGGGGGTTGCTAGCCCAGCTGGGTGCTCTGTCCAGGTCCTGGTGCTGATGTCTGGTCCCCACGCCCACTTGAGTGTCCACCCGTCCTGCGTGAGATGGTGTTTCCCTGCCTGTCTGTCCTCAAGCCCACGTCCTGCCCCTCCTGCCGCCGTGTGGGGGATTGGAAGGGACTTCCTCATGTTCCTCTGGGCTCCGACTGTCTCCCTTCCTGAGGACCAGGACCGGAGGCCCCTTGTTTCTGCTTGTAGATGAGTGCGGAGTCCAGGCCTTAAGGGAGGCCTACCCCGGGCCTCCCCAAGAGGATCCCCTCCACCGGCTGCAGCCACAGTGCCCATCTCAGCACTGGGCTGGCTGGGCAGCTGGGGACCCGGCCGTCTGATGAGAACCCGATTCTCCCCGAGCCACTGGTGCCACCTTGCCCCACCTCGGGGTCCTCGGGGACATTAGGGGGTTCCTGAGGCTGTCGCCAGCACTGAAGGTGACGACCCGCGGGAGGGTTTGGTGTTGTATCGGCATCGTCTTGGCCGGGACGCTTTCTCTTGTCCTCGCAGGGAGAGCCCTGTCCACCCGCTGCAGTGTGGCTTCAGGGTCTTCCCCCATCAATAAGACGGGGAACCCTGTGAGTCTCCTGGGGCTGCTGTCAATCGGCGCTGCAGAGCCGGGGACTTAGGTGGCAGAAACTCGTTGCCTTGGGGTCTGGAGTCAGGGTCAGGTCGGGGGCGGCAGCTGCGTGGTGAGGCCTCAGCTCCTGCCCGTCTCTGGCACCTGCTTTCTCCTCTGCCCGAGGCAGCAGAAGCCCTTCTTCCCCGGGTCCCTCCCCGTGAGGGTCCCTCCCACGAGGACCCAGGCGTACTGACCAGGGCCAACCGACTCCAGGAGGACCTCAGATCACACCTCCACCATCCTGCTTCCAAGTCAAGTCTCATTCTGAGGTCCTGGGGTCAGGACTGCAGCCTGTGAATTCTGAAGGGGGTTGCAATTCAACCCGCAGCAAAAACTGTATTTTTGGACTGTGTGGGTTTACAGCCAAGATATCCACGTTACACATGAAAACATTTCCTTCGATCTACAAGGTTCCCCCTCCCTGATTTTTAAAAAGAATTTCAAACATTTTCATGGGCATCAAAAGCTGTGCCCGGGCCGTGCTGGAGTGATCAGCCTGGTGCCCCTGGGGGCTGCTGTCCCTGGTGGGCACATTTGCTGGGGCCACCAGCGTCACGCTGCACTGTCTCCCAGGCAGCCCCTGTCCTCCCTCCCATCGAGGCTCCCCAGCTCCGAGATCCACTGTGCTTTGAGGCCCTGAGACCTCTCCTTTTATTGTGTGTAGAAAGGTCTCTCAGGGCAAGGAGCCTAATTATTTATTATTTGAAAATAGAATACAGGCGGTGGACACGCCTGTCATTCCAACAGTTCTGGAGGCTGAGGCAGGAGGACCTCAAGTTCAAGGCCAGCCTCAGCACCTTAGAGAGGTCCTAAGCAGCTTAATAAAAGAATTAGAAAGCTGGGGATGTGGCTCAGTGGTCAAGCACCCCTGGGGGGTTCAATCCCTGGTACCAAAAAAAAAAAAGTGCTTTGCAGATGCTAAGTCCATTACAATGATAGGGACACAAGTCATTCCGTTCCGAGCCAGCTGGACTCGCTAAACCAGACAGATGCCACCTGTATTATTTAAAGCCTGTGTTAGCGATATGTTTTATGCAAAAAACGCTTATTGTAGGAAATCTGCTGAATCTCCCCAAGAGTTAAGTGCTGTGCTCTGTGGTTGGGTCTTTGGTATTTCCTCTTGGGAATGGGGTGACTGCTGCAAATGGGGAGCAGAAGTGTATCAAGCACTTATTGAGCACCTCCTGTATGCTGCACTCCTGATATTCAGTCCCATGCCCTTTCTCCTAGCCCCTGCTCTTTCCAATCAATCTCCCGATGATGCAGAGCGTCGCTGACCGGGGCCTGAAAATCAAGGGCATCCTTTGATTTCTTTGTCCCCCATAAGAGCAGCAGACGAGCTGGACATTAGCAGAGGGCGCAGGTCGGGAGAAGACCCTGCGCTCAGCTGGGGCGACCGGGAGGCCCGGGCTCCCTTTGTAGCAGCTTGAAAACTGCTTTGGCCCCGTTCTGCAGATGGCGACTGTGTTAGTGGCCCAAGGTTGCCCTCAAAAGTGACCCCCGAGGCGGCCGTTGAAAACAAGAGCGTCCTCTCCCGGCTCTGGGTCTGGCCGTCTGAATTCAAGCTGTTCCTCCGCGGCTCGAGGGAGGGTCCTGCCTCGCCCTGTGTGGCCGCGGGTGGTCACGGGCGGCCTGCAGTCTCTGGCTGTGTGGTGGCCTGGCCTCCTGTGTCCTCACGTGGGCTTCTTTTAAGGACTGTGGGCACTGAGCTGA
Organism: Marmota marmota marmota; assembly: GCF_001458135.2. Lineage (NCBI taxonomy): Eukaryota > Metazoa > Chordata > Mammalia > Rodentia > Sciuridae > Marmota > Marmota marmota. The sequence goes on along the minus strand of NW_025999895.1, from coordinate 4,504,393 downwards.
GGACCTCGCCTGACCTGATGGCATCTGCAGAAACCCTATTTCCGAACGGGGTCCCATTCTGAAGTTCCAGGTGAGCGTGAACTGGGCGGACGCTCGCCAGCCGACAGTGGTGGACCCTGGGCGCGTGGTCCACACTGGGCGGAGCCAAGCTGCTCACTGTCACGAAGCCGAGTCCTGCCTGGAGGTCTCAGGGCCCCCTCTAGGGCTCGGCAGCCACCCAGCCACGTCCTGTAGCTCCCGAAGACCTTGACTCCTGGCGGGGGTGAGGAGCCCCAGGGAGAGGGGCTTCAGGAAGGTGGGGGAGAGGTGGGTGGTCTGATCCACGTGCCAGATGGCCTGGCAGGAGCCCCTCTTGGTCAGCAAGCCTGACCTGAAGCTGTACAGCTTCCCAGTCTCCCTCACCGAGGCCCTCTCCCTTCATGTTGATTCTGCTTGGAGGAACACCTTCCTGTCCCCTGGGTCAGTGTGGACAGAGTCCCACAGACTATTTGGAGTTCATTTGAGAACCCCATGGACACCAGTCAGTGTGTTCCTGCTCTAGTGACTGTGCGTCCTCGGCAGGAGGGTAGCATCCCCAAAGGGTGAACATTGGCTCTACAGGGGCCCGGCAGTCCTGGGCAGCCCAGTGGACTGTGGGCTCTGTGGGGCTGCAGTACAAACTCACGTGGCCAATGTTACTGGTGAGGAGAAGGAAAAAATGTCTGAAAAAACTCCTTGGGAAGGTGATAATGTAAAAAGTGTGAGCCACCCCTCTCTAACCCAAATCCCCTTGCCACACTTCAGTCACAGTAGTGACAGTCACATCACTGACATGCCTGTGGACTTCACACTGATGCTGCTGTTCTGTGTGCTTTACACCAGTTTCCTCATTCAGTTCTCACAATGGCCTTGTGAGGTAGCCACCAGTATCATCTCCATCTTAAACAAAAGTGCTGAGCACAGAGAGGCTAAGTGACTGGCTTCGGGTCACACAGCTCCCAAGAGGTTGAACTTCATCCCATCTCCCTGTGTATTATAAACTGAGGACCAGCTGGCTGTTCTCTTCCCAGTCGCATCCATTGAGGATTTGGAGATCAGTGAGAAATAGTTCCTCTTGCTCCTGCCTCTGGACATTTTGCACATGGGAAACACCTGTCTCTCGTCTCCTCTCATTTTCATTGGTAATCTTCTAGATGGCTCTCAGTTCTCCAACAGGATTTGCTGATGCCCTGATACTACAAATTGACTTTATTTGCAAATAGGGTCTGTGCCGATGTCGTAAATGAAGATAAGGTCCTACTGGATCAGGGCAGGTCCTAGTTCAATTGCTGGATTGGAAGAAGAGGAAATATGGACAGAGACGGGGTGACGTAGCCCAAACCAGGGGCCACAGGGAGCTAAGAGAGGCAGAAGCTGCTCCCGCGGCCCCGGAAGCAGCCAGCACTTTGCCTTCCGACGTCCGGCCTCAGAGCTGTCTTGTGCCGGGTTGTTCCAAGCCCCACTTGGCCACAGCAGCCACAGGAAACCAACCAAAGCAGTGCCAATTTCACTTCACTTTAATTATTTATTTTTGTTCGGTGCTGAGGATGGAACCCGGGGCCCCACCGTGCTAAGCAGCGCTCTGAGCTACACCCCCAGCCCCAAAGTGGCCACTTGCCATTTAAGATTTTTGTTTGTTGCTGAAGCTGGCATTGGGGTGCCAAACTGAACTGTGAGGGGCGGGCTGGAGTGTGCGTGTGCGTGTGCGTGTGTGTGTGTCCGCGCATGCGCACGTGTGTGTCTGGGGGGCTCCTTCCCTTCCTGTCATCCATCCATTGTCCCTTCCTCTGCCTCTGTCCCCGCCAGCCCCCTCACTAGTTGTCCTTGGTAGATGGGCCACAGATGGTAGAAGTGAGGAGGAAGATGACACAGGAGGCCAGTTGGCCACCGAGGGTCACTGCTGCGCCTTCTCTCACAGGTCCCCCTGCTCAGAAGAGAGGGGGAGACAGGCTGTGTAGACCCAATCAGAGACCAGGTCGGAAAAACCCTCCCTGCGGTTCCCACTAGATATGGCCAGGAAGGCCCCGGACCCTGGCTAGGGACAAACAGAACCTAAACAGGAGGGGGTGACATCGCAGAGCCAGAGGGTGACAGAGACCTGGTGTGTGGAAAGGGAACAGCCCCAGGGCTGTCCTCGCAGGAGAAGACAAGGCCCGTGGGCTCCTCTCAGGAAGGGTTCGCAATAGACAAAACAGCACAGGATGTCCAGGAGCTCCAGCCGAGCGGCCAGCAAGACAAGGAGGTGAACTCGGCATTGGGGTGCGGCGGAGGGCGTGGCAGGGGGGCACTCCACCCTTTAGGATGCCAGGGTCCACTCTGGGATGGTCACTGGAGTCGAGCAGCCGGGAGGCCCTGGGCTGCCGCGGGTGGAATTTATCTTGGTGCCGTGCCAAGGGAGGGGACAGAGCCGGGCAGCTGGCTGGGCCTGTGTCACCTGGGGCGCGTTGGGTGCCCCTGCTCGGGCTCTTGGCAGGGGCTCCTCTCTGCTCAGGCCCAGGCAGGCCTCTGGGACACCTGCAGCGCCCTCGGCCACCTGTGGACGTGGCTTTCCTGTGATGGCGCTGTTCGCATTGCCTTGGTGGCCGCTGGGTGGCCGCGGCCCCATCCACCTGGCCTCCCCATCCACCTGGGCTCCCCATCCACGTGGCCTCGGTTCTCACCGCCCTGGGTCCGGGCTGAGGCAGGGCTTGGGTGCCCCGAGGGCCGACGCTCCTACCTTAGCTGAGTGGCCCAGGCCCCGGGAGGCCGGCCAGGCCGGTCCTGCGGCTCACCCCGCCTCTCCTGCCCAGGCTGCCCTCTGGAGCCGGCCTCATGGAGCGGATCCAGGCCATCGCCCAGAACGTGTCGGACATCGCGGTGAAGGTGGACCAGATCCTGCGCCACAGCCTGCTCCTGCACAGCAAGGGTGGGTGTCGGGTGTTCACCACGCACCGGGGCTGCGCGTGGGGTGCTCGGGAGGCCTGACCCCTCCCCTGAGCTCACCTGGCTCCTGGGTCCTGCCGGGCTCTCAGCAAGAT
>NW_025999895.1:4485986-4500181 GCF_001458135.2 Marmota marmota marmota | reverse complement strand
GCCCCTGGGCTCGACAGCTCCCAGAGAGGGGGCATCTGGGGAGGGTCCCAGGCCCCTCCACTCCCCCCTACAGGGGCTGCAGGCCTATCCCTGCCCTCCTCCGAAAGGGCAGGGCCGCGCTGTGGGCGCTTGAAGCCTTGCTGCTCCGGGCTCCTCGTGGGCTCCGGCCACCTCTTCCAGCTGGCTGGGGGTGGAGGAGGGCAGCTCCTGGGGACCCCGTCAGGCCACTGAGCTCCTGGCCTTTCAGGCGAGAAAACTCAGGTGGGTGGTGGAGGTGGGCCACCGCTGCCCTGTCCCATCGAAGACCATCCTATCCCCCCCACCCTTGGCTCCTCCCTGGACCCCTGTCCTCAGCATGCTGACCTCTCCTTACAGTGTCTGAAGGTCGGCGGGACCAGTGCGAGGCGCCCAGTGACCCCAAGTTCCCTGACTGCTCTGGAAAGGTGGAGGTGAGCCCTGGCGCTGAGGGGGGTGGGAGCGCGGCTGGAGGGTGGCCCCGGGGCTGTCCCAGCCTAGCCCTGGCAGTCTGACCTGGCGGGGCTGTTCACCAGCTAGGGCCTCTCTGCCCAGCCTGCGGCTCTGTCCCAGGCACAGCTGGCTGAAGCTGACCCCAGGGAAACGGTGTCTCTGCTGGACTCTGCATGGCCACCAACCCAGGCTCCCCAGGATGTCCCCCGAGGGGCTCCAGCATTTTCTCCTGGTAAAAGAGCTACTAAATGTGGGCCATCGGCAGCCTAATGCCTAACAGCTGGGAGAAGGAGTGGGACTGGCCGCTCTGTCCCCACCCTCCTGACGGAGGTTACCTATGAAAGTACCCCGGATCCTGGGTGGTTTCTGCTCGGTCAGGTACTGGCGTCCCCAGTTCCCCTGGCCTAGCGTCCCTCCCGCCCCCTCAGGGCCACCTCTGGCTGTGTGCCTGTCCCTGCGGGGAGCCGGTCACGGTCACAGCTGTAAAGCCTCCTCGCTGCTTTGGAGGGGTGGGCGTGGTGTTGCAAACCCCTTCCTGGAGGACCACTGGGGGCGTCCTTCCCTGGACCTTGCCCAGGCCACTTGCCCTGTGACAAGGGCCTGAGGCATGAAGGACAGGTCTGGCCTGTGCTGCTGCCCCTCCTGGCTTTCCCCCAGGACTTGGTCCCTGCGTATCCTGACCCACCTGCTCCCCCAGGGTCTTCCTCTGCTGAGGCCTAGGGGATGGGGGTCCTGGCCCTGCCTCCTCTGGGGACTTTGGTGGCCAGGACAGATGGCCAGGTCTCTGCCCTTCCTTGCTGTGTCTCTAGGGAAGGACACACTTCATGGGCCCCGTCCTGGGAGACCTGGGGTCCCTGGGGAGCCTGCAGGGGCCAGGGCTGGTGACGCCACCTGCTCAGACTTGGCCCCCTCCACAGTGGATGCGTGCCCGCTGGACCTCTGACCCCTGCTACGCCTTCTTTGGGGTGGACGGCACCGAGTGCTCCTTCCTCATCTACCTCAGTGAGGTCGAGTGGTTCTGTCCCCCGCTGCCCTGGAGAAACCAGACGTCGGCTCAGACGGCCCCCAAGCCCCTTCCCAGAGTCCAGGTAGGCCTGGAGGTGGGGGATGTCTCCCAGGCTGGACAGTCTCGGGGCAGTGGGAGAGACCTCAGCCCTGCCCGGGTGGAATCGGGCTGTGTCAGGAGGTGGACTGATGGGAGGTCAGTCAGACAGTGTCCCTCCTAGCCCTGGGGTGCTGCTCAGTGAAGCTGTTTTCAGGGACAGGCAGGGTCCCTGCAGGTGCCCCCTTAAGGGGCGGGGATAAGAGTGATAATAGCTGTCATTTGCTGAGGGCCTTCTGGGTGCAGACACTTTCCTTGTTCCTAAATCTCCTGGCCGTCCTTCTGTGCTCGCATCTAACAAGGACGAGTCTTAGGCTTAAAGTTAAGGGCTTTAATGCACCTGGTGAAGGGCAGCCCTGCCCCGACTCTGGCCACTGCCCTCACGGCCTCCTCGCAGCGGCCCCCTAGGCAGGGTCCCAGCTGGGAGCTGAGCCGGGACACGCCAGCCTGGCTGGGGGTCCGTGTGGGGGGTGAGAGCCAGCTCCTCGGCTTTGGGGGCTGGTGGGCCCCTTGGAAAGGACAAGAGAAGCCGGAGCAGACCCTAGCCTCACAAGAGGTGACAGTCCCTGTCCCCAGTGTGGCGGGGGCGGGGCTGGCTGCAGGTCGGGGCTGGGAGAGCTGAGGTCGGGACCCACCTCTAGGCAGTGTTCCGGAGCAACCTGTCGCACCTCCTGGAGCTGATGGGCAGTGGGAAGGAGTCCCTGATCTTCATGAAGAAGAGGACCAAGCGGCTCACGGCCCAGTGGGCGACGGCTGCCCAGCGCCTGGCACAGAAGCTGGGGGACGTCTGGAGGGACCAGAAGCAGGTCTGCCATCCTCCCAGGGCTCAGGTGGTGCTCAGGGCCCACAGCCTCGGGGCAGGCACAGGGCAGGCCCTCCGAGAAGTGCAGGGGGCTTCCTTGCACCGGATCCATAGCGAGGGAGGCAGGGATGGCCGGGCCAGGATGGGTGCAGGAGAGGCCCTTCGCCGTCTGTGGAGCTGGGCGGCACAGGGCCCGAGGAGCGCCCTGAGTTCTGCAGACAACTTGTTCCGATCAGGCAGAAAAGTCATGGCTTCTGCCTGGAAGTTTTGGAATAAAAGTCTGGGGGGAGATTGTGGTCCCGTCCGTTCATCCGTCCATCCACCCGTCTGTCCATCCACCTGTCTGTCCATCCATGCATATACTGGAGAATTCCATGACTCCGTCTCCCCTGTTTATTTGTCTGAGTCCCTCTCATTGCCCGAACTGTCTCTTGTCTGTCTTTACATATGTCTGTCTGGAACATAACTCCTGACATCCCCAATACCTGGCGTGGTGACCTTGGCCTCCCAAAGTGCCCAACCTGGGGACAGTGTCTGCTGCACTGGTCCCCCAGCTGGTGAAGTGGGGGCGGGGGGAGGGCAGAGGTCTGCTGCCCTTCCACTGAACTCTTGCGTCCCGCTGACCCAGATTCTCGTCCACATTGGCTTCCTGACCGAGGAGTCCGGGGACGTCTTCAGCCCGCGGGTGCTGAAGGGCGGGCCTCTGGGGGAGATGGTGCAGTGGGCGGACATCCTGGCTGCTCTCTACATCCTGGGCCACAGCCTGCGGGTCACGGTCTCCCTGAAGGAGCTGCAGAGGTGAGTGCTGGGGACAGCCACTGCCCTGGGCTGGGGCCAGGAAGGGACCCAGGAGGACCATCCCAGGAGCCACGGCTCCACCGCAGGCCCCACGGCCCCCGGATCCTGGGTGGTTCCTGCTCGGTCAGGTACTGGCGTCCCCAGTTCCCCACTGGCCCGCTCATCTGCCCCCTGCTTCCCCTCCCTGCTGACGTCCAGCCACGCGTGGGATGCACCCAGGAAGTGTGTTTGCACAGCACGGTTCTAACGGTGTCCAGTCTCCATCTCTGACCTGTGGTGGGGGGCAGTGTTTGCATTCAGGGCCTGACAAAATCGGCTCTCGGGGCTGAGCCTCGTCATGCAGATGGGTCCCTGGTGCCTGCCATTGGTGGGCCGGGCACACCCTGGGGGCTTTCTCTTCTGGAACCAGATTCCTTCCTGGGCCTACTGTGGGGGCTGGGCCACCTGGAGGGTGGGTGCTAGGGTGGCTGGGTGGTGCCCACTCTCTCTCCGCTGCTGAGTCTCTGGGGTCCCTCTCCTACCATCTGTCAGAGATGGAGTTCCTGGTGCTTGGGGAGAGGGTGGAGCTAAAGATTGTGAGTGTGAGTGTGTGTGTGTGTGTGTGTGCGCGCGCACGCGCGTGCAGCAAAGAGGGAAGACGGAGGTTACCTATGAAAGTACGTGGGATACGTGAGGACACCAGGGATAAGCTGACCTCCTTGGTGTCGCTGTCCTCCTCAAGATGGAGAGGCTTGCGAGGCCCTGGATCCCACCTCCCATTCCTCCACCTCCCCCAGAGGAAACCCATGGCTTGAATTTTGTGATTATACTTTGCCTTTTTTTTTTCAAAAAGAGTTTTCCCATAGGTGTGTGTCTATAAACGACGTGTGGTTCAGGTTTGGTCTGGTTCTGAGCTGTGTGACAGTGGCACCTACTGTCCTGGCCTCCGAGGCCTGTCTTTTCACCCGTGGTTACGTCGGACTTATCCGTGCTGTTGCACGTGACTGTTTTCCAGTCATTTCCACTGCTGTGTAATATTCCACAGTGTGACTGTGCCATAATTATTCGTCAGTATTTGCTGTCTGTGAACATTTTTTCTTGCTTTAAAAATCGGTCTGAGCCAGGTGCTGGGGTGCACACATGTAATTCTAGCAACTCTAGAGATGGAGGCAGGAGGATTGCAAGTTTGAGGCCAACCTTGGCAACTTAGCAAAGCCCTGTTTCAAAAACAAAAAATAAAAAGGGCAGGCAATGTGACTCGGTGGTTAAGAGCCGTGGGTTCAATCCCTGGTACCAAAACAACAAAACAAAACAAAACAAAAAGCCCAAATTGGCTTGAACGGTGTATGCTGCGATGCTCACTCATGTCCATGTCACTTGGGGCACCTGTGTAAGGGTTTCTCAGGTCATTGAAGAGCCCACTCCAGGCTGGGAGCCGCCTGAAAGCCGGTGCTGAACCCACAGTGTGTTCTAGTTCAACCGTCCAAGGACAGATCTGAGAGACAGACCCTTCTATTGAGGCAGTTTCTCTGGGGTCTAGACTTAGATGCACAGTTTCCCCCCTCCAGCGGGGGTTTAGGGTGCATGAAAATTCAACTTTATGAGAATATACCAAACTGGTTTCCACGGTGACTCTGTCACCTGGCAGTGCCACCTGTTGGCCCCAGGCCCCGTTCTTAGGGTGATCAGACTTGCTAGGTGAGGGTAGCATGCACGCGATGTCCCGTCCTGGCATTTCCTGACAGCCACAAGCGTCCCATCCAGGCTCGGCTGTTGCTTCTTGTTGGTAGGAAACGTGGCCTCCTGGTCTGACTCTTCCTGCCGGGTCCGTCTTCTCATGGAGCTGGAGGGGTTCTCCATCCCAGGTATAAATCCATGTGAGTTGTACGTGTGTTAGAAAATCTAATCTGTGCACATCTCTTAAATTTCCTTCTGCGTCTTTCCCTCCAAGGGGCCGAAGTGCTTAGCTGTGACATGGTCCACGTCACCACGGTTTCTCTTCACGTTAGCGATTTTGTGCTGGGTGGGCTCCATTCTTCCTTCCCGTTGACTTTTGGATGGGATCTCTAGTTTTGCCCCAGGGCCTAAGGAAGGCAGGCCCCGGTGTCCTTCGAGTGTGAATCCAGTTTTCTCTGTGAACCCATTAACTTATTCTCAGGTGGTTTCCTAGCAGGAATGAGATTCCTCTCCGAGCCTGCCTTCCATCTTGGTGATGTGTGTTTCTAGATGTCACTTTCTTCTGAAAAGTCTCTAGTGCTAATGCTCCGTGGCACAGAGGAGACTTTGAATGGGGACAAAGCCATCAGCCATCTCAGGTCACTAGGGCCCTGGGAGCTCCTGTTGGGGGCAGCTGTTCAGCCTCGGCAGTTCGTACCCACCCTGGGCTCTGCCAGGAACCCAGGTGGACTTCCCATGGAGCAGTCGCGTTGAATTCGGAGAGGAGGCTGGGCCCGGGTGTGTTTTGAGGAGGCCACTCAATGAACTAGTGGTTGGGAGGTTCTTATCCCTGAGGCCTGAGGCCACACGCCAGAGTTATTTTTAGGTTATGTGCTTGTCTCCAAGAGGCTCAAGAGAGAGGAAGAAGTGAGTGGGGGTGGGGCAGGCCCGCGGGAATCACAGCGGGCGGCAGGCTGTGGAGGAGGAGGCGCCCACTGCAGCCTCTGCTGGTGAAGGCCACCAAGCCCCTAGGCAAGGAGCCAGCTGGGGAGCTGTCCCCGAGTGCTGGTGCTGAAACAGGCAAGCTTCTGCTCTGGGCAAGGTGAACAGCGCGCCCCTCACTGGGGTCTCGCCCTCCGTGGCATCTTATTGATGGGTCCTGCAGTTCATGTGGCACAGGCCACTTCAGAGCAGAGGTGTGCCTGACTGCCTCCCGTCAGCGCCCACTGCCACAGGCGGCGCTCTGCCCACCCCTGCTCCCTCCAGGCAGAGAGCTCAGGGGGTGCACAGGCTGTCCGTGGAGCAGAGGCCGCCAAGGTAGTCCACGTTTGCAAAGAATGAAAAGGAGACCTTTCCCCAGCCTGGAGGCTCCTGCAGGAAAGTCAGAGGGTGGGGAGGAGGAGGGAGAGGAAAGGGGCCCGGTCAGGGAGCCGTGGCCTTGGCTAAGGGAGCCAGACCTGCCTCAGGCAGAGCAGTGGGCAAAGCTCTCATGGGTCCTCAGAGACCCTGAGATGCAGCGGGACTCCCGAGGGCGTCTGGAGCGCCTTGTCCCAGGCTCAGCCACACCAAAGCCCCGGTGAGTGGGGAGCATCGGTCTGTCAGGCCCCCGCCCCGCGCTGTCCGCAGGTTGGAGGAAGTGCTGCCCAGCAAAGTCTGACTGGGCAGGGCCTGGGCCAGAGGCTGGAGTGTGCTTTGGTTACTGACCCCTGGAGGACACGGGGAGCTTCTCCTGCCTGCTCCTGGCAGCCCGCACAACATCCAGGGGACCGTCGTCCTCAGGAGTCCGCGAGGGCAGACGTTTACCCCAGTGGTCCCTCGCAGCCTGCGGGGGCTTCTCCCTCAACCTCCACCCCAAGCCCTCACCTGCCCAGAGCTCTGCCAGCCCTCTGGCTGCTCCCTGGGGCCTGGAGTGGCCACATTGCCCATCCCAGTGCCTGAGCAGTGACCATGGGGTGGCTTCACTTGGAGGCCCTGGTGAATAGGCCAGGATTGGGAGATGCCCCCTGCTGCCATCCCTGTCACGACTCATGTTGCACATGCGTGTACACATGTATGCACACACACATGCCCACGCACACGTCCCTCCACACAGGGCACATGCTCAGGCTGCCTCAGCAGCACACACACGTGCATGCCTGTGCAAATGCCTGCTCTTCAGATGCACACAGTGGGCCTCTCCACACCCCCTGCACACACATGCACACACATGCACACACATGCACATGCTCCCCCTTCCCCGCAGCCCACAGAGAGCCGGATCCTTTCTCTAAGCCTTCACTTCTTGACAGACTCCTGCTGACCTCAAGTCCCAGAGGCAGGCTCTCCAGGGAGCGGGCCCCTCTCTGACTCACCCAAGGCTGTGCGATGCCCTGACCTGAGGTCCTCCGCGGGTGGGAGGGAGCATCTTGCTCAGACAGGACCGAGTGGTGTAAACGGCTCAGCCCCCACGGGGGATATCCTTAGGAAGGTGCTTCCTGAATCTATTACCAGATACGGTTGACAAACAACTAAAAGCTGTTAAAAATAAAAACAAATCCGCCTTCCCCAGGAGAATTCCCCAGGTAGGTCTAGGAGATCATCAGATGGGCTCTGAGCCTGGCTGCAGCAGGATGCCCGAGAGCCTCGGGCACAGCCAGGTCGGGCCCCTCCATTAAGAGATTTGGATGGGGGGTCAGTTTCTTAATGCCCCCCAGGGGATTACAGTGAGCACCAAGAGTTGGGGAGGGCCAAAGCTCAGTGGTCTCCCCCAGTACACCACCTGGTGGCTGTGGGCTTGGCACCTTGTGGAATACCAATGGGTCTGCACTGACTGGCGCAAAAGGACTGTCCTGAGTGTCCCTGGTGTGGGGCCTGCGGGGTGGCACTAGAGCCCGGGTGGGGCTCAGGTCTAGAAGATTTGGAGGGTATGAGGATTCCTCCTTCAGCCTCTGCACCCCTGAGGCTCCCAGGACACCCTTGGTGGCAGGAGCCGGGAGCACTAGGGTGAGGTGAGTGCAGGGGGTGGGCCAGGGAGGCCCCTTGGAGGTGGCCAGATAGGTGGGGCCTCTTGTGACCTTCCTGGGGGTGGGGAGGGAACCTGGTGGCCTGCAGTGTGCTTGGTGCCACGCCCTCTTGAATGTAGGGTGCTCTTCTCCCTTCTTTATTTGTAAAGGGGGGCGTATTGGACCCTGCAGTTGAGGGAGGGAGGCAGAGGTGAGGCCAGCGTAGAGGCTAAGCTGTGAAGGCCTCAGTTCTCTGCCAGGGCCAGCCTGACCTCCCTGATGTGGGCCTCTCCTGGAATGGGAGATGTGAATTCAGCAGGAGCGGTGTGGACTTCCTGGGGCTGCTGTAACGAAGACAGCAAAGTGGGGGTCCTCTCACCCTCTGGAGGCCAGGAGTGTGAGGTCCAGGGGTCGGCAGGGCTGCCTCCGTCTGAGGCTCTGGGGTAGGGTGTGCACCAGGCTCTCTCCTGGCTCCTGGTGGTCATCTGGCACTCTCTGGTGTGCCTTGCCCCACCCAGACCTCTGTCCTCATCTCTGCCGGGCTTCCCTGTATGCAGGCCGGTATCCAGACTTCCCCTGCTGGGCAGACACTGGCCCCAGGCTCTGATTTCAGCAGGAATAGGGCTGTGAAGACTGACCCCCAAAGAGGGCCGCACTCGGAACTAGGGTGGGGACTTCAGCTGTGCCTGGGAGGCGGGGATCCCCGGACAAGCTGGTAACACTGAGCCTGGACGCGGTCACCCCTGGGGCCTGCAGGGAGGGGGAGCAGGGCCGGCTGGCAGCCTGGGAGCGTCTGGAGCAGCGCAGGCTGCTTGATAGTAGGTCAGCGGAGGCAAAGGTCCTCTGAATTCCCCATCTCAGCTTCTGTGACAGCTTCTGTGACCGCGGCGTCGCCCTTGGCTGGCCATGACCCGTGTGGGAGGGCGGCCGGACAAAGACCGGCTTGTACCCTTGTCGTAGTTTCACAGACGCACACGCCAGGCACACGCCAGATGTCGCGGCCACTGACTCAGCACCAAGGCTGGACCGGGCCGTCCTCTGTCGCCGTGTCCTGGTGTTTTAATTAAGCGGCTCACTGCAGTGAGTCCGTGGCTTCGCTGCGGGGGGCCGCGGGGGACCCGGTGGCTTGCAGGCAGATGCCCTCTGCGGGGGACAGGGACGCCAGACATGCCCCCGAGGGAGGTGCCGGCCAGCGCCCCGCCCACCCGCTGCCTGCCCGTGGTGGTGGCGAATGTCCCCGTCCCTGGGCAGCCTTCCCTTCCCGCTGGCAGAGAATCAGCTGTGCTCATCAATTTTATCTGCATAATTTCAAGCGTCATTAATCGTACATGGCACGAGGAAAAACGACGGCTCTTCCTCCATCCATGAGTGAAATTGGGTTTAGTGGAAAATTAGTTGGCTAAACTGGCCCATGATGGGAGCCTCAGAGGAGAATGTTGAAACACGAGGACCAGGAGGGGACCCTGGCCTGCCAAGTGTGGGGCCAGGCTGGGAGCAGGTCCCCAGCCAGGGATGTTTGTTCAAGGGAAGTACCCGGCAGGGTCCCCAGGGATGACCGCAGTGGGGACCACATCTTGTTCCCCTGGGCAGTACAGCTGGACTAGCCGGAGGCAGCAGCCTTGGGGTTTGCGCCTGGTCAGACCTGGCTGTGACCGACTCCAGCCCGTCGGAGCCCTCCGAGCCGGGGCAGAGCGGCCCAGCTGGACCTGAGCAGGACCAGACTCCAGTGGGCAGCTCCAGCCAGCCGCGGGGGAGGAGCCTGTCTCTGGGGTGCTGTGGTGTCCAGGTGTCCCTGGACCTCATGTGCTGGGGACCTGGTCTCCAGAGTTCTGTGCTGACGGCATTTGGAGCTGGACCTCTGGGCAGTGTCTTGGTGGGCTCTCGTCTCTGTGGCCAGATACCCGACGTGCACTCCTGGAAGGAGCAGAGGTTTACTGTGGCTCCCAGTTTCACCATGGCTAGCCGGTGCCATCACTCTGCGCCTGAGGCGAGGTGGGACCTCAAACTGGAAGGGCGTGGTGGAGGGGAGTGTCCCCGAAAGAGGGTCAGGGCGGGGAAGGGACCTGGACTGTCCCCAGTGCCGGCTTCCTCCAGCGAGGTCCCACCTCCCAGCACTGCACTCAGCTGTCAGTGGGGTGCTCCACCACACCGAGGACTCCGCGCGGAGGTCAGGGCTCCTGTCTAATGGTGGCATCAGAGCCCCGCCTCCCGCCTCTGGACTTGCTGCTCTGGGAGCCTTGCCTTAGACACGGGAGCTTTTCAGGGACATTCCAGATAGGAACTGTAACAGGAGGTGGCTAGGAGAGGTGAGAACCTGAGGGTAGGGCCCGGGGGGGATGGTGTATCCGAGGAAGAGAGGCCCATTAGCACATTTGCCTTCTCCTGTCACATGAAGCCCTCCTCTGTGATGTCAGGCCCCTGATGGGTGCCAAGGAGATGCCATCCGCCCGCTCTTAAACTTCCAGTTTCCAGAACTGTGAGCTAGATAAACCTCTCTTCTTTCTATGATCATCCAGTCTGTGGTATTTAGTTATAGCAACAGAAAATGGACCAACAGGGATGGGGGCGGAAGAGAAGCACTGAGTTTGGGGGCTCGTAGGAAAGACCTTGAGTAGCTTCAGGCATACGATTGGCAGCGCCTGTGGCAGCAGCTGGGAGGTGTGGAGTGCAGAGGGAACCTTGGAAGCTGAACCCAAGTGTGGATGCACGGCCGAGTGGCAGGGAGGCTGGAGAGCAGAGACTGGAGAACCCCGCACTCCCAGGCCGAGAGGCAGAGGCCAAGGGGCAAAGCAGAGGGGTGGGACACCGTGGCCAGAGAGGGTGCTTCAGAAAGGACAGGGTGGCCAGAGATGCCCCACACTCCTTCAAAGTCAAGCCAGGGCCTGGGGCTGTGGCCCAGTGATACAGCACTTGCCTGGCATGGGCTCGATTCGCAGCACTATGTATGAATAAATAAATTAAGTAAAGGGTCATCGACAACTAAATATATTAAAAAAATAAAGTCCAGCAAGGTGCTGGGCACGGTGGCCACACCTGTAATCCAGTGGCTTGGGAGGCTGAAGCAGGAAGATCTCGGGTTCAAGGCCAGCCTCAGCAAGTTAGTGAAGTACTGAGCAACCCAGTGAGACCCTGTCTCTAGATAACATAGGTTTTAGAAGGGGCTGGGGATGTGGCTCAGTGGGTAGGTGAGCACCCCTGGGTTAAACCTCTGGTACCAAATAAAAAATAAAATAAAGTCAAGCAAGGAGACAGAAGTGTCCAAGAAATCTGGCCACAAGGAAATCATTGTGGACCCTAGAAAGAGCCATTGATTGAGTCGTGGGGGCAAAGGTCACAGACTCAGCGGCTGTGGAGGGCCTGCTGGGAAACAGCTACTGAGAGCAGGTGCTTCGGGGGGTGGGGAGGGGGGGTCCCAGGAGGGGCAAGAGTCTCCCCCCGGGCTGTGGCTCACAGTGCCCCAGGTGGGGGCTTAAACTGCAGAAGCCGACCAGCTCACAGCTCTGGAGGCCAGAGTGCGAGTCCAGGCGTGGGCAGGCTGGGCTCCTGCTGAGGCTGGGAGGCAGAGTCCCCTGCAGGCCCCACTCTCCGTCTGTGGCCCTCTCAGGCTTGGAGATGGCCGTCTTTCTGCGTCTCCACTTCTCTTGCCCCTGCGCGTCCTGGGTCCGAGTTTCCTCTTTGTATGTGGACATGGTCACACTAGATGAGGGGTCCCCGGGTGACCTCACCTGGACCTCACCTGTTACTGTGTGAGGCCAGGTTCGTGGGTACTGGGATAGGGCGTCAGCAGCGTTAGGGAGACACGTGGGCGTCACCGAGGCTGGCCTATTTTTCAAGGTGGGAGAGTTGTCAGCAGGTTTAAATGAGGGCGTGAAGGAGACAGAAGTGGGGAGAAGTTGGGTGCTGAGGAGGCAGCCTCCTCCCGGGATGGCCAGGAGAGAGGGAGGAGACCAGGGGTGTGGGTGCTGGTGGGCACGGAGTGGGGGGCTGGCGACAGGGCGCTCCCTCTGATGGTTTCCATTTTATTTTGATGGGGAGGGGAGCATTTTCTGGAAATGGGGGGACGAGGAGGGGAGGAGACATGCTCTGAAACACACCCGCCTGCGCCCGGCTTGTCCTGGGTCACGCTAAAACAACAAAACAAACAACACGATTCAACCAAGTGGGATGGGATGCCAAGCGGGCGGGCGGAGGCTGGGGAGTGTGGTGCTTCAGCTCCTTATAGACTTTGTTTTATCTTCTGGATGCTTGGAATATTTTCGGATGTTTAAGTCCATGCGATAGGAAAAGGGAGAGAAGCGCCGGCTCCTTCCTGGGCCGAGCACCTGTGACTAGCGTCCCCATGGGAGGAGCCGGGCAGGCAGGGGAGCGACTGATTGACAGGGAATCCCAGCCCCCTCCTCTCTCCACTTTTGTCCTGCTGTGGGGGCGGGGGGCGGAGGTGGGCATTTGGCCTGGTCCACTGTTTGGAGGCACCTGGGGCCAGGGAGCTTGGGCACTTGACGGCTCCACCCGCCTCCCTGCCTGGGCACCTGGCTCAGGAGGGGGTGTTTGCCAGGGGCTGGATGACTTCAGTGTTTCCCCAGGAATCTGGGGTGGGGCTGCCCTGGTCCCAGCCCCTCATTCTCCCTTGGGGTCCAGGAGGGACACAGGATCCCCGGCCTCCCTGCCCTGCTGCCCTGGAGAGGATCGGTTGTGTGTACGTCAGGACCCTGGAGAAGCCGCACCATCTGCCCTCAAACCTGTGTCCTGAGGCGGCCGTCACCTCCCTCCCCAGCCCTGCTCTGGTCCCCTCAGTGAGCAGGTGGCTGCAAAGGAAAACACAGTTAATGAAACCCCGGCTGTGGGCAGGGTCTGCGCACTCAGGCGGGTGGGGTGGCCTGGGGGCCAGATGGGGTGCCATGGGGCACTGCTTCCAAGAGGCTGAGGTTGGGGTTCTTCCCTGGAGCAGGCTTCGGGGTTCTGAGGCAGGAGAACCCTGTGCACCTGGAGAGGGTCTTGTCAAATGGGGACAGAGGAGGCTGGTGAGGGGGACGCTGGGCAGAGTGGGCCTGGAGGGCCCCACCCTTCTGCTTGGGCCTCAGAACTGACCCTCAAACCACAAAGGGGCTTTGATAAAAGGGAGGCAGCCTCCTGGAGGCCAGACTGCTCTCTGCTGTGCTCGGCCTTTTTGGGAAGGACTCAGAGCCCTCGCCGTCCCCTCAGGGACACGAGGCTTCGCATCTCTCCTTTCAGCCCACATTTCATGCGAGGTTTGTTTTGCTGGGCCTGGGAGTGGAGTCCTGCCCGTCCTCTGCCCTCCAGGGCCTCTGCACAGAGGTGTGTGGGACTAGATGGACGCATCAGAGCCCCAGGAAATGAGCTCCACCAGGATCTGAAGGAAACTTGATATCAGGCCCCCCCCTGGGAGCACGGAGATGGCCTGGGGCCAGCCTGGCACCAGGAGCTGTCCAGCCTTGGGCAAGGTCCCCGTCGTGGCCGCGGGGGTGGGGAGACACCTGCCCTGGTCTCCCCCTCTGTCCTGTGGTCACTGTGGCCCAGGGGTGGTTGGATGTGCTCCCATCTGCTCTGAGCCCCTTGCTCCAGGGGTCTGGCTCTCCTTGGCAGGACCCTCTGAGGCACTGGGGCTTGTGGGGGTGTCCAAGGACACTGCCTTTGCAGGAGCAGAGAGAGCCAAGGGTGGGCCCATCTTGATGGCAGCAGGAAGCTCCTGTTGGGCAGGGGAGGATCAGCCCATCCTGAGCAGGAGAAGAAAACCCGTGGGAGAATGTCATTCCTTCCTCATTAGCGGTCCTAACCTCTGCGTCCCGAGGCAGCTCATTAGGTGTCCAGTTAAATCTCTGGCTCCTTCTGCCCCTGGTGCTCGCGGGGAGGGGAGTGGGGCCACGCGAGGGAGGCAGTGCCCACGATGCTCAGGAGGGAGGTGGGCACTGGATGGGCTCAGAGGGCCAGCAGGTGCCTGGGGAGACGGAAGCGTCCCGGGCCGCCCCTGCCGTGCCTTCCCAGAAAGCAGATGCGTCCACAGAAGCTGAGGATCCCTGTGTGCGCTTTAGCACTGGAGCCAAAGATCTTGGAGCGCTTTGTAGGAATTCGTTTTAATTAGGTCCTTCCCACACAGAGAGAGGAAGAGAGAGAGAGAGAGAGAGAGAGGGAGAGAGAGAGAGAGAGAGAGGGAATGTTTTGTTCCCGACTTTGAGCGCTACCTGGAGAGATTATTTCTAGCCTAGACCAAAGGCACAGAGAGAGAGAAAGCCAGAGAATTTTTGGCTTAGAAGAGACCGGGGAGGTTTGTCTGAGCAACATGTCATAGAAGTGGAGGCGGACACCCGAGGACTCGGTGTCCAGGCAAGGCCACCAGCAGGTCCACGGGGGAGCTCCAGCATCAGAACTCAGCCTGTGGATTCCTGGCCCC
>NW_025999895.1:4480348-4485961 GCF_001458135.2 Marmota marmota marmota | reverse complement strand
CCCCTGCCCCCAGGCCCCGCCTGGGGACTGCCGGACGCTACGAGAGACGCCTTGTGCTGACCTCTGTACCCCCCCCCCTCGCCCCCCTGTTGGCCCCTGTGAATGCACCTCCTGGTGGCAGTGGGTGTGTTAAAGCCTCTTCCTAGGGATACCCTGCCCTGCTCCGCTGCCCAGGCCCTTGGGGGCTCAGAGGCCCTCCCCTGGACATGGCCCTGGAAGTGCAGAGGCGCCCGGCAGGGTCCTGCAGGCAGCACTGGCCGGCTGGGCCTCCCCAGGCCCCGGGCTGGAGGTTGTCGGGGACGGTGCTTTTCAATTCCTGCCGTTGCTCCAGCCAAGCACTTAGTGTAAAATTGCCATAAAAGTGAGCGTGAATTACAGCAATAAGCCCGCAGCCTGCTCTGACCCTCTCGGCTCTCCATGGGCGAAGCTCAGATTCCTTGTGACAAGAGCAATGAGGTTCTGCAGGCACTTCTTCAGCGAAGTCACCTTAGATTGAAAGCCCTCGTCCTCCAGGGCCAGGAGACCCGGGCTTCCATGGACACCTGGGAAGGGGACTCTGTTGTCTCTTCTTCCTGCTGCCACGGGCTCTGGGGTCACGGAGGCCCCAAGTCCAGTGTGGAGCATGCAGAGTGACAGGACGCCCGGGTCACGCCGGGTCACACCCAGGTCGACAGCCTCACCTGGGCCCCTCCCCCGGCCTCTGGGACAGTTCCCTCCCCGTGAACACAGAAGGTATTTACTGGGCCAGATCCCGTCCCCAGCCCTGGATTTGAGGATGACCTGGTCCTGCCCTCAGCAGGAAGGCGGCGGCTCAGGACAGTCCCCAGGGGTAACCAGGCCTAGGGTGCAGAAGTGGGGTGCCTATGGCTCAGGAAGGCTTCCTGGAAGAGGAGGCCATGTGTGAGTCAGGAACGGGAGGGACAAGAAGCTTCTAGGCTGAGGGAAGTCCCTGTCAGGGAGGCGCTGGGCTCTGGCTCCAATGCCCCTTGGGGCGGGGCCTCGCTGCTCCAGCGCCCTGCAGAGGAGGGCTCCCTGCCCACCCCACTGCACCCCCAGGGCGTCCTGTGCCACCAGCAGAGGCCACCACAGCCCTTGGGGACAGGGCTGGAGCTCTGGCAGGGTGGGGAGAAAGCTGGGGTGTGGCCCAGGGGCAGTGGGAGCCCAGGAAGGCCAGAGCCCTGGGGAGACGTGCCGGTTCCCACTGCAGAGAGAGCTCTAGAAAGGCCGCGATGGATGGGGACAGGCAGGGGACACCGTCACAGGTGCCTGGGGAGAGAGGGCCAGGCCTGAATGAGGTGTGGGGGCTGCTCTCAGAGAAGACTCACGGGACTCCGTGTTCTCGAAGGAGATGTCGCCTCCAAGTGCTCTCGGCGGCGGAGCTGTCACTCACTGTCTCACGACCCAGGGGCCCATCTCGGCTCATTTTGTCGGTCTTTTGCCAGTGAGAAAATGAGGCTCCTCGAGGCCTGTGACTCACCCAGGGCAGCAGCAAAACTGGGACTGGAGCCGCGTCTCTGCTGGTGGCCCAGGACTCGCTGGGGTCCGCTGATCCTCCATTGTGCAGTCTGCCATCTAGGGGCCTGGGGTTGGCGGAGCTAGGCGGGTGGCAGTGTGGACCGTGGAATCTGACTGCCTGGCTCCCACCCCCCCTCCACTCCTTCCAGCCTGTGCAATCTGGGGAAATTGCTAAACCTCTCTGTTTCCTGCTCTGCAAAGGGGAATAGAACGTGGAAGGGTCTGATCTCTAGGGTAGCTGCTGAGATGAAATGAGTCGATGGATGGCATTGAAAGCATGGGGAATGCAGCCAGGAAGGTGACAGGGACGACGGCAGGAGGCGTAGACAGCAGCACAGAGTCTCCCAGGGATTTGCTCCCACCTTTGTGGCCTTTCTCCCTGGACTCAGGTCCCAAGGCTCAGGAGCAGCGGTGCCCTTCCTCCCTTCTGTAAGGGACGGCGGGGAATCACCGTGGCCCTTCCTCTGCGGCTCTCAGTTGGGTGGGGGAGTGAGGAAGAAGGGACAGGGACACACCAGTGACCAGCTGGAGTTCGGGGGGACTTTTGGCGTAAGGAGCCAGAGCCCCGCTGGGGGAGAACTGAAGGGCCACCAGACATCTCACGAGGTCTCTGGGTGGCCTCTGGGTGGTGGGAGCCCCTTCCTGGGTGTATGGGGCCTGGAAGCCCTGGCCAGGCTCCTGGTGGGTTAGAGAGGGCCCCGGGGGAGGGGGGAGGAGGGACCAGGCCTTTGAGGTTCACAGATAGGGACGGGGAGAGGCTGGAGGATGTCTCGGTCCTCTGTCCACGTTAGCAGCAAAGCTTCTGTCCGGGTGGGGGTGCCTCGGCCAGGTGGGGTGCTCTGGCTGGTGGGGGCACAGGGGGGCCTCCCACTGTCTTGCCCCGACCCCGTCTCTGCAGGGCGCAGGCCCCTATGCCTGGATCTCCATGGTGGCCAGCTCCCCCAGGTCTTTCTGTCACGGCCTCGTCGAGAGGTGACCATAACATCATCAAAATGGCACCACTTTGGACGGTGTGCTCAGGGGACCTGCCCGCCAGCCCCCGCCCCACCCAGCCTTTACCCTCCATGTGCTGAGCGCCTGTGGACAGCGCAGAGCCTTCTAGGCGGGGACTTTCCCACTGGCCAGCGTCGGGGAGCCAGAGATGTAGCCCCTGGACCTGATCCATGGTGCCCTGTCCAGGCGCGTCTCCTCCCTGGCCTGAGGTCACTGCAGGGTGGACCCCCGAAGCAGGGCCTCCAGGACCTCTCCCAGCAGCAGCGTCTGAACCAGATCCGAGGGAGGTGGGCAGCCCTGGGAGGCACAGTGGCCTGGTCAGAGGCAGAGGCTGGGCACGTCCAGCCCTGGGAGGCCTCTCTGCCCTCCGGGAGCTGCTGGGAGGAAGAGGAGGCTCTACCCGCAGTTCTCTCAGGGAGGCCCTTCCTCATTTCCCTGCCCTTCCCTGAGCAGCCAGCACCTGGCTGGCTGGCTCCTGCCCGCCCCAGGCCACACCCCAGGCCACACCCACAGGTCACACCCGAGGCCATACCCCAGGTCACACTCCATACCACACCCCAGGCCACACCCCAGGCCACACCCCTCCTGTGGCTCTGTGCTCCAGGACTTGTGCTGTGCGTCTCCGTGGGGCGCAGGGCCCGGCACCCACATGCATTCAGGAAATGTTTGCTCAATGTGATGGACGGGAGGACCACAGGGAGGGACATCTCGGGAGCTGGCCCTGGTTCCAAGGCCCTGGGCTGCTTCCTCTGGCCTGGTGGTAGGAGAAGGTGGAGGGGCCCTGCAGCAGGTGACCTGCTCCCTGGCTCAGGGGCCAGTACACACCCACGGAATGTGTGTCGCAGACAGTGACCTCATGCCCGCACGGGAGAGACGGGGAGGAGTCGGCTTGGGGCTCCCGAGGGAGGGCAGAGGGGCTTACGTGGGCTTGGTGCCCTGCTGCTGTGAGGTGGCTGAGAAGACAGTGACTCTAGAGGAAGCCACAGGGCTACAGCCATGTCCTCCAGGCCGGGTGAGATGGGGTGACCCCAAGGCTCTAGCAGAGGGACCCCCCCCCCAGTCTGGCCAAGCGGCAGCTGCTCAGCCACCAGAGGCAGCGCTGTCCCAGATGAAGACTGCGTCTGAGTGGCCTGGCAGGCCACAGGCAGCTTCCAGCCTCAGAGGACTCTGGGCCCGTGGGCAGCGGGTCCCTAGAGGCCAGGAGAGCCAGGAACTGCCCTGGAGAGCCAGCAGCCCGGTCAGCAGAGCAGGACTGTACTGAAGCAGGAGGTCTGGGACCCTTGGCTCCAAACACACACTACAAACATGCTAGGGACCGTAGCCAGTGCTTCTGGCACTATGTGAATTAGTCTCCCTCTCTGGGCAGTCACAGCCCTGCAGGAGGAGCAGGTAGCCCTGGCCAGGTATATAGTTTGGCAAGGTAGCCTGGGCTAGATCTCAATGCCCCTTGCCCCTGGCTGGACTCCCTTGTGCAGTGATATACCTGCACAACTATTCACAGCCATCCATCAATTCCTGTCCAAGAGTCTGCACTAACCTCACTGCCTTTTTACACCTCTCTCCTTTTTCACCCTGGGCTCTAGGAACTGGGTGGGCTGGAGGCCCCTCCAGGCACAGATCTGATAGAAAAGGTGAGTTTCTTGAAGCTCAGACTCTCAAGGGCTCTTCTCTCAGTAACTTAGGGGTACCGCCAGGCCGGGGGAACTGCCCGCTCACCATGCCCCTGCCTTTCGACCTCATCTACACCGACTACCACGGCCTTCAGCAGATGAAGCAGCACATGGGACTCTCCTTCAGGAAGTACCGGTAAGAGGGCCTGGTGATGGCGGTGGGGACGCCGGTGTCTGTAGACGAAGGAGAAAGCTGCTCCCCACACCCTGCCGGACAGCCAGCTGCCCAGGCACTGTTCTCCCTGCCTCTGCCCTTCCCATTCCTGCTGCTCCCATCTCACAGGAGCTCTGCCCCTTGAGGAGGAGGATGACCAAACCAAGGACAGTGGAGAGTCCTCCGTGGTCCCTGGGCTGCATGGGGCTGGGGCTGGGGTCTCCTGGATAGAGGGGGCAGGGAGTGGTGGAAAGGAACTGGATGCCCCAGTGGAGGCGTGGCCTCTGCTGTGCAGGACTGGGGGCGTGGCCTCTGCTGTGCGGGGGGATGGGGGCGTGGCCTCTGCTGTGCAGGATGGGGGCGTGGCCTCTGCTGTGCAGGATGGGGGCGTGGCCTCTGCTGTGCAGGACTGGGGGAGTGGCCTCTGCTGTGCAGGGGGTTGGGGCGTGGCCTCTGTTGTGCCCCAGGTGGGCCACGTTCCCGCACTACTCCCCTCTCTCTGCACCCCCTGGGTCGGGAGCAAGGCCCGTGGCATCGCTCCCTGTCTTCCAGCAGCCAGCGGGATGCGGGTTTAATTTAGCACAGAGAGCCCTGCTATTTATTACGTTTGCTCCAGTCCCACTGCCTATCCCACATGATTTTATTAAGGAAAAAAAATGACAGGCAGTGTTATTGCTTTTATTATTAATGCGCGTTCTCTAGGCACGCAGCGCCCCCCTCCCGCCCTCCTCCGCCCCTGATCTGCCAGCCTCAGCACTGGGCGCCTGACTCCGGGTTACTGGAAGGTCGCTGGGGCGGGGCAGCGTCCTGGGAGGCGGAGGCCCTGCCTTACCTCAGGGCCCACTTGCAGGCGGGGGACAGGGATGTTCTGCGGCCTCAGAGCCCGGGGCTGGCTGATCCCACAGAGGCAAAGCCCCCTGGGCTCGGAGCCTTCCCCCCAAGGGCAGCAAGGGAGGAGGGCAGGCAGTCCTACCACCCAGCCCCTGCCCAGGTAGTCAGGCTCTGGGGCACTGACCCCCAACACGGTCCCCACAGGACCCCCAGCCAGAAAAGTGCAAATGTTATAGGTGGGCCCCTGGGGAGAGCAGGGAGGGACCCCCCTCTAAGTAGCTGCTCCTGGGCAGCAGTCGTAACAGTTTCTGGACACTAACTAGGGCCCAGGGGCCCAGGACGATTGGGCTGTTGTGATCCCACTTGACTGGAAGGTGACACGGAGAGGTTAAGGCACTTGCTGTGGTCACACAGGGAGGCCAAGCTCTCCCACTCCTGGCACTTCCCTGA
>NW_025999895.1:4467060-4478121 GCF_001458135.2 Marmota marmota marmota | reverse complement strand
CGAGGTGCGGGGGGCGCGGAGGAGGCAGGCTCTCTTTAGTCCTGGCGCAGGCACAGGCGCAGGGGTGGGGTGACACGTGCTCCCAGCTCCCGGTGGTCAGTGTGTGAGGCAGAGGAGCCTCCCTGGGGGCAGGGATCAGGGAGGGAGCAGCCTGCGGGTGACCCACCCAAGGCCAGGAGGGCACTGCGCACACAGTGCAGGGCCAGGGGTTTGGTGGCCTTCCAGGGACACTTGGAGAGTGGACTGGACAATGATGATGGGTGGCGAGGGAGCAGGCCAGCTTTACCAAGCACAGGGCCGTACCCCAGTCCTGGGCCAAGTTAACCAAGACTCTGGGGTCCCAGCCAAGCCCCAAAGGTCCTGTTGCGAAGCAGGAGGAGCTTTAATCAGGGTGGCCGTACTGGGCGGGCAGCCTAGGCCCCACATCTCAGCCCTGTCTTGGGGACAAGGGCTCTGGGTTTCAGTGGAGGCAGGGAGGGGGCAGGGAGGGGACAGTCTTGGTTCCCCTGTGGCCTTGTTGATCTCTCTGCGGTCCTTCGAGGTGGCTCTGGAGGGTCCTCCGTGCTCCAGGGGGCAGCTGCATTATGGGTGATCTGCTGCAAGTCCCCACTTGCTGTTCCTGAGAGGTGCAGGGCAGTGGCTGGGGACTGCAGCAGCTGGCAGGCAGGGTCCCTGCAAATCTCAACAACACCTTAGCTTCTCTTACCCAGGTGGGGCGGTCCTGAGAGGGGACGAGATGGGTGAGGCAGATCCCCTAGAGCTAGCTGTTAGAGGAGTCGCCTGCAGAGCCGGCCAGGCGAGGGGCAGGCGAGGGCTGAGCACCCTGTGTTTTTAATGAGACTCTGGAATACACACACCCACTGCCCTGTTGGATGCTGCACCCTGAAACTGAACCTTTCCTCGGCAACTCGGGTGGGTTCTGTCCCCTGGTGCGCGGCCTGCCCTTGGGGGACGCCGAGGTGTGTGGAGCCCCTGGTTGAGGGTCTGTCTACTGTCACCGTTAACTGTGACTGTCCTCGGTCTGTCCTCCAGCAGCATCTTGCACGTCTAATTTGTGGCTCTTTGAAAGCTCTGGGCCAGAAAGCCAGATAAGCACCCTGTGAGGACTGAGCCTAGATTAACGGCAGAGTCCCGGGGGCTTGCTGGGAGTGAAGTGTACGGTCTCTCTTTAGCGGTCAAGTTCCTGGTGTCTCCTTGGTGCTTGGAAGCTTTTCTGCCATTTTCTAGGCCGGATCCCAGAAGATGTGACTTCTGAATAAACAAGGAATGGCTTGCCTGGTTCCCAGGAGGGGGGAGGGGTGGGAAGTGCCTGAAACCCGTTGAGTCCCCCGTGAGGGAACTGAGGCCCAGAGAGGTCGAACGGCCTGCATGAGGTCACACAGCTCTCGGGGAGCCAGACTCCCTCCTCCCTGCCAGTATCCCTCCTCCCTGCCAGTCTCCGGGTTGCAGGAGGCTTCTCGCTGTGATTTATGTAAGATGGGTCCCAGGGAACAGACTTCTGGAAGGAGGGAGAATGTGGGGGAGGGAAGGGGTGACCCAGGCTGGGGATGTCGAGGAGCTACAGAGTCAGAGCCCACATGGAAGGAAGAAGCAGATAGGAGGCTGGAGAGATGACCCGGGGGATCAGGGAACAGAGGAGCAGTTTGTTTTAGCGAAAGGCCTTCAGCTTGCACTTGGGAACCACCCTAGGCTCCTAAGCTAGAGCCATGTCAGGGGAAAAGATTTTATATAAGCATGTTATCCTGGCATTTGGCCAAAGGGGCGATGGGAGAGGACGGGGAAGCAGAAGAGTTAAGAGTCCCCTGCGGTGACTTACCCTGAGAAACTAAGACTTGTCCCAGGTAGATCCTGCAGGGTGTGCGTTTCAGACCTGACAAACTCCTACTCATCTTGCAAAACCCCAAGTCCCAGTCTCTTCTCCAGACCGCCACCCTCCCTACGCCCTCTCCCTCTTCACTGTGGGCGAGTCTGTGTGGAGCGCCTCAGTGAGGTGGTGGGCACTGATTTCCCCGTAGGTCAGGAACCACTGAACAAGGGCCACTACCTGATTTATGTTAATCTCTGGAGCCCACGCAGGTCCTCGGAGAATGTTAGCTGATTAAATTGAAGAAAGAAGGGGCAGGAAAAGGAGAGAAGCTTGCCAGTTAGGATTCACAAGGCAGGAAGCACACCTTGTGGGAGGGGGCTGCCTCCCCCCACCCTCCCTGCCCCGCTCCTTTGGCTAATCGCGTTTGGAACCTGTCCCTTCTGGTGGAGTTGGTGGAAAGGAGGGCTACGGGTTTTTCAGACATGGAGAACAGGGGGAACCGCAGAGGGAGAGTGGCCTGGGGGCAGCCCCAGCTGGAGGCTGCGGGGAAGGCTGCCTGCCCCCTGGGGCCCTTCCCTGGGTTGGGCAGCAGAGCTGTCCTTGCCCTGGCCACTCACAGGGAGAACTCCAGGCCCTGGGGCCTGAGCTGTGCTCCTGCAGGTCTGGACGAGAGATGGGCTGGGAGGCCCACCCGTATAGTGTGGGGTTTGCAGGACTCTGGGGGCTTTGGGAGCACCTCCACAGGAGACCATCGTCTCTCCCTGAGACGCACAGTTATTGATCACGGCTTTTTGTGGCCTCGAGGGGGCAGATGGAAATGCCACACTCAGCCTACACGTTTGATCAGCACTGACGTCCCAATTTGAGAACTGCTCAAATGTGGAAAATGTGCATCTTAAATGGAGAAATAGGGTGTTTGGGATCCAGGCCATTCTGGGAGATGGAGGATATGCAGTTGCCCCCGACCTCCCTTGCCAGAGCAGCCTCCACCTGAGAGGACAGAGTGCACTTAATTGGATTCAGCAGGCATTCATTCAAGGCCTTGTGCCTTGCAGGTGTGTGACCCTCATCCTCCAGGACAGACAGAGCTGATGGCATGGCACTCCCGGTGTGGCTGTGGAAGGGGAGCAAATGGCTCTCCTGACCCTGGGACGTGGGGTCCGGGGACTGACGAGGAAGTCCCAGTGTAGACTGTGCCTTAACAGAGACCCAGCCACATAGGGCCCATGGGTGGGCCCTATGGGAGGGCTGTGGACCCCAAAGGGGCTTCTGGGAGGAGGTAACAGGTGAATGGGGTCCTGATGCAGGATAGGATTTTATTTCTCAAGAAATGAGAGACGGGCAGTCCAGGCAGAGGGCACAGCAAAGGAGATGCTGGGGGTGTGAATGTGCAGATGTGTCCTCCACTCTGTCCTTCACCCAGCCGGGCCCTGTGCCAGGTGCTAGGGACACAGAGGTGAGGGAATAGCTGCAGCCCTCATGGGGCTTATATTCCGACAGTAATCAAGATGCAATACTTTGGTGGAGGAGTGTTGTGACAGGGCATAAAGCCATGGGGGATGGGCTGCGAGGCCACTGGAGAACCCACTGTCTGGAGAGGGAGTGCCCCAGGTGTGGGGGCAGGGACCAAGAGGTGTCCCCAGCCTGGAGATTGCTGGGAGGACTTTGGCCTGTGGGTCTTATGCAGAGGAGGACCCTGATAGAACCCCTGGAGGAAAGTCCATGCTAAGAGAGCCGCAGACCCCACAGGAGGCTGTCAGTTCCAGGCAAGAGACAAGGGTGGCCTGGACCAGGTGGCAGGGATGGGGGAGATGGAGACAATCCTAACTGGGATGATGCAGGCGGTATCACACACGAGGTGTGCAAAGAGAGATGGACCCTTAGCTCTGGGCCGAGGGGCTGAGAGGACAGCAGACAGTCTGGGCACGTGGGCCCTGCGCCTCAGTTTCCTCACTTGAAAACAGTGCAGGGCTGGACGACCCTTTGGATTTCCTGCTCTGAGCTGTGACAGGCGGGAACACTGCGGGACACTCTTCCCACCTGACCCTCACCTCCCACACCGTCCCCACCCTGCCAAACGGGGACCTGCGGGACAGGGAGACAGGGTGCGCCCTCGGCTGTTTGGTAACCCCTTCCCTTCCGCGTGGTCGGGCTGCAGCTCACACCCCGGACAACTCTTTCATGGGCTTCGTGTCCGAGGAACTCAACGAGACGGAGAAGCAGCTCATCAAAGGCAGCAAGGCCAACAACATGGCCGTGGTATACGGCAAGGAGGCGAGTATCTGGAAGGTGAGCGCAGTAACGGCCACGCCCCCACGGACGGGCCACGCCCCCAGCAGTGCCGGCCAATCTGTTACTCAGGCCCCGCCTGCTGCGGTGCCCATCACGCTCACCCGGGCACAGCCACGCCCCCAACATTGCTGGCCACGCCCACGCAGACGGGCCACATCCTGCCGACTCAGGCCCCGCCCTCTGCGGTGCCAATCACGCTCACCCGGGCACCAGCCACGCCCCCAGCAGTGCCGGCCACGCCCTGCCGACTCAGGCCGGGTCCCTCCAGTGCAGGCCGCACCTGACCAGTTCCCTCCTTCCCGGCTGCCGGCTCCTGTATACCGCCGGCGCGGGTTGGTGGAAAATGTCTCCCAGTAATGGTTCCGGAATAAAAGTCCCTGACACTTAAAGATGCCCGAGGCTGACGAGGACTGTCTGCCCCCGCCTCGAGCGTTTGCAGTGACTCAGAGGAGGACTGCATAGAGGACTGCCACCAAATCCTCCGCCCCCTCCTCCGAAGGCCGTGGACAGTGTGTGTGCCCCGAGGGGGCTTGAGGCTGGGACTCTGTGGGATGAGCCGCAGCAGGAGGGCTGGAACTTTAGAGCCACCTCTTCAGGACTGGGGTGGGGAGAAGAGCTGTGGCCTGGGGTGACACTGCTGGTGGGTCGCTAACTGCTCTCTCTCTGTTCCCTGTGCTTCCCTTGGCGACGAGGCAGCTCCAGGTATGGAACGTCTGCAGCATGCCCTTGGCTCCCAGCAGGCTCGGTGGGCTCCCCCGGGGATGTCCCCTGACTCAGCACTCAGGGTCTGTGGCTCCTGTAGGGAGGACGGTGATGGGGACAGCAGGTCCCTACTGGTCGGAGTCCCGCTTGGCATGGCCACAGGACGGTCGCTAGGGTTGGGAGGGACAGGGTGGTTGGGATAAACCTGAGGTCTGGGTTCATAGTAAACTTGCCGACGGTGGAGACACGGATCGCAGCTGCACCGTCTTTCTTAGTGATTCCCACGGTGGCACTCGTGAGGGTAGGTCCCACTGTCACAGGAAAACCTCCACCACAGTGATTCAGACAAGTCTGAAATCTGGCTTTCCTTCCTGGTCACAAAATCAGGAGGTGGTCACGCTGGGCTGGTGGGAGTCCTGGGCCCCCCTTCCTGTGTGGGCCCCCAGGTTTCATCTTCACCCCATTCTTCCACGTGGGTCCACACGGCTGCACACACTCCAGCCACGACAGCTGTGTTCCAGCCAGCGAGAAGGAGCAAGGAGAGGGTGCAACATTCGGGGTCATCTTCTTCCCACCTGTCTGACATTAGATCCCTGTCCCCCGGCCATGCCTGGGCGGGACACTGAGAAGTGGCTTTTCCCCAGCAGCCCCATCCCACCTCATTCTGGGCTCTGACTGAGGACTGGGGCACTGTGCAGGGTGTGCGGCAACAAGGTGACAGGCCTTGGACCCCTGGGTGCTCCCTGGGTGCCAGCTCTTGGGTCCTCTCATTTGGCCTCCCTTCTGCGTGATAGGGACGATTCTTACCAGTGCCATCCGGGGACTCCAGACCTAGATTGCCCAGTGGCCCTTGGTCTGTAGCCACAGTCTGGTCCCTTCATGTGCTTTATTCCCTGGGCGCTGCTGGGGCTTGACCTAGGGCTCTCGCACACAAGGTGGGTGTCGTGCCCCTGAGCTGGACACCAGCCCTGGATGGCGTTTTTAAATCACGGTATTGAATTTTTTTAGTTAAAAATATTTTTAGCCATCTTCTTGCAGGATAATCGACATACAGTAAACTAAATATGTTTAAGGTTCACGATTTTATGAGTTTGAACATAGACATTTACCTGTGAAACCACCACTGCAGTCAGGATAGGGACTCTCTCCAAAGTCTCCTCCCCCCATCTGTCCTCCCCCATCTTCAGGCAACCAGGGGCTTTCTTTTTGTCACTATGGGTTAGTTTTCATGTTCTAAAGTTCTGTGTAAGTGGAATAATGCAGTGTGTACTCAGGTTTGTGTGGACCTTCTCAGTAGTGATCTCTCGATTCATCCATGTTTTGGTGTGTAGCAACCGTTCATCCTTTTTACTGCCCAGTAGTATTCCATTGTATGGATATACCACAGTCTGTCTGTTCCTCCAGTTGTTAATGGACATTCGGGTCATTTCTGATATGTGGTATTATAAAGAAAGCTGCTCTGAACGTTCATTTAAAAATTTTTGTACAAATACATACTTTCATTTCTTTTGGGTAAATACGTAGGATCAGAACGATTGGGCCATATTGTAGAAATCTGTTAAACTTCTAAAGAAAAGGAATCATACCATGTCACAGTCTTCCCGACAATGTGTGAGCATTCAGTTCCCTTTACAAATTTATGTTAGCCATCTGCCCTTCTAACAGGTGTGGAATGGCACTTTTTTTTATTTTAATTTGCATTTCCCTAATGACTGGTGGTGTTGAAGATATTGTGTATTTATCTTCCTTGTATCTTTTATAGTCATGCATCTTTAAAATTTTTGCTTGGGCATGCTGTAATACCAGGAGGCTGAGGCCGGAGGATCATAGGTTCAAAACCAGCCTCAGCCACTTGGTGAGATCATGCCTCAAAATAAAAAATAAAAAGGGCTGGAGACGTGGATCAGGGGTTAAGTGCCCCTGGGTTTAATCCCCGATGCAAAAACAATTGCGTATTTTAAATTTTATTTAGAGACAGGGTCTCACGGAGTTGTTTAGCGTGTTGTTTTTGCTGAGGCTGGCTTTGAACTCGCGATCCTCCTGCCTCAGCCTCCTGAGTCACATGGCGCACGTCTGGCTTATTTTCTTGCTGCTGAGCTGTTGTGGTTCTTCACGTCTCTGGATCCAAGGTCTCTGTCAAGCGCATGCTTTGCAAATGTTCTCTCCTGGTCTGTGCGTGGCTCATGTTTCTCTCAACAGCATCCTTCAAGGAGCAAGGGTTCTTAACATACTGAGGCCGAGGTGTGGCCTGTGGGTTGGGCCTTTGTACTGTAGCCAGGAATCTTCCCCTGCCCCCACAGCCCCAGGGTTTCCTCCCGCCTCCTCTTCCCTCCTCCGAGTGCCCTGGTTCAGGTCCCCAGGGGCAGTCCCTTCTGAACCTGCCCTTTCACACCGTGTGAGAGCAGAGGCCATTGCTTTCTCTCCGGCCTTTCCTTCCTGCGAGGCCCCTCGGTGGCTCTCAGGCTCCCCCACCCTCCGGGCTTCCATCACCCCCTGCTCCTCAGTGGGTGTCTGCTGCTGTGGGGAGGGACGTGAGCGAGAAGCCCAGAGCCGTGGTTCTGGGTTCAGGTGACAGGGCTGCTCACCTTGGTCCGCGAGGTCCTTGGCGTCTCCGACGAGTTTTGGAGTCGGGCTTGTTCCTTCCCTCTCGGGTTCCGAAGGGGACATGACTTGAGGTCACGGGTGACGCTGTTTCCTCCCGGAGGGGCTTTGCTTTACTCTTGGTTGGTGGCTGGTGGCCCTAGAAGTCCCAGATCACCTCAGTCGATGACAGTGACGGCAGCGACTAGAACAGGGTGGCCTGCAGGGGCGACTCCAGCTCTGGTCCACCTTTCCTTCCAGATCATTCCTGAGGAGAGGAGGGTGGATGGATGGGCAGACGGACAGATGGGTGGTGGGTGGGGGGTGACCTGAGCTCCTGAGAGCACCCAGTTCCTCCCAGGCACTCGGGGTCCTCTGAGGTACCGAGGAGGCCAAGGGACCCACCTGGATCCCTCTCAGTGGGTCCCCGTCGGCCTCCTTTGGAAGAAACACTCCGTGGCTAAAAAGAACCCGGAACCCTCTGGCCTGGTCCAAGCTGCCGAGTCACTGATGAAAACCAAGGACCAGAGAGGAGCGGGGCCTGGCCCAGGGCTGCACAGCTGCGGCCAGGCGCCTCGCCCGGGCCTGGTTTGGAGCCTGGGGTGAGGCCGCCTCGCCTCCTCTTCCTCAGGGGAAGGAGAAGTTCCTAGGCATCCTGCACAAGTACATGGAGGTCCACGGCACCGTGTACTACGAGAGCCAGCGGCCCCCCGAGGTCCCCGCCTTCGTGAAGAACCACGGCCTCCTGCCGCAGCCTGAGTTCCAGCAGCTGCTGCGCAAGGCCAAAGTGAGTCCCCCGCACGCACGTCCCCGCCCCGCCGGCCACAGAGCCGCCGCGGTCACCTCCGCCACACCTGCCAGGGCTGCGGCCTCCACGTGGGCCCCTTCTGCGTGTGGACACCCCAGTGTGCTCTGCTGCCCTGAGCCCTGCGTCCAGTCCTCGGGGGGAGCGGCCAGAGCCCGGGACACACATGGGTGCCCAGCAGGCAGGGCCAGCCGACAGGGAGAGGGGCCTGGGCAGGGCCACAGCCTGGCTGTGGGTGACAGGAGCCAGGCAGGTGTTTTGGAGCCTCTGAGTGGGTGGGGGGCAGGCTGGGAGAGGCCCTGGCTGCAGTTCCTTGGGGTCGTTCATGCTGGAGGGCTGCTTCTGCGGGTCCACAGGGAAGGATCTCTCTGTGCAGTGAACGACCTGAACCACCTCACACAGCAGCCCCGATCCAGTACCACTGATCAAGCCCCTTCTGGGAGCCAGCCCTGTGCATGTTGGGTGCAGGATCAGGGTTTAGGAGGAGTGAGGGGCGGGGGGGTCCTTGGAAGTCAGCTGCAGCCTCTTGGGCTGGGGATCCTTGCTGTCCTTCCCCTCCGGGGTCACAGACCACAGCACCCCCCAGCCTCACCCTGGGGAGACCAGGCCTGCCCAGAGGGAGGGCGCCTGCTGCCTGGCCCCCACCCTGCCTGGCTCCGGGCTCCCGCCCTCCCTGACCTGTGCCGGGCCGCTCAGCTCTTCATAGGCTTCGGCTTCCCCTACGAGGGCCCGGCCCCCCTGGAGGCCATCGCCAACGGCTGCGTCTTCCTGCAGTCCCGCTTCCGCCCTCCCCACAGCTCCCTCAACCACGAGTTCTTCCGCGGCAAGCCCACCTCCAGGGAGGTGAGTGGGCGCGGGGGCTCCCGGGAGGGGGGGCGACGGGGCAAAGGGGCGGGACGCAGAGGGCCGCCTGTCTGCCGGCCAGGTGTTCTCCCAGCACCCCTACGCAGAGAACTTCATCGGCAAGCCCTACGTGTGGACCGTGGACTACAACAACTCCGAGGAGTTCGAAGCAGCCATCCAGGCCATCATGAAAACCCAGGTGAGCCTCGCACCCAGCCGGACTGCCGCTGCTCACACTGCGGGCCCTCATTATATAACCAGAGAGACGCGCCCCTCTGGCTAAGCTCAGACTCGGCCAAGGAGTCCACCTCCCTCCCAAACCTACCTCTGAGTCCAGCCACATGGACCGGAGAGTGAGCAGAGGCCCTCACTCACCAACCCAGTGCGTAGGTTTTAGAGAGCATACCTTTGTGCAGTGAACGACCTGCACAACCTTACAGGGTAGCCACTGTTTCAGAGTCACTTATTGAGCACAATGAAGGGCCAGGCCCTGTGAGCACTCCTAACACAAATTGGGTGCTAAGTAAATTCTTCAGGATGAAAGCGTGGAGCTCCTTCAAACCCTGCTTTAGGTGTGGGTCTGTATCCTTTAAGCAGCCCATCTCGAGTGACAATGTGCACATAGCTCTTCTGGGGACCTGGTGGACAAGATCAGTTTTCACTCCTGATGGGAGCACCCAGGTCCGTCCGTCCTTGTCTGGAGATGACTGTTTCTAGAGTGAGTGCCGAGCAGGGCTTGCCAGGTCCTGGCGCACACGTCTTTAGCTGAAACAGACGAGGCCAGGGTCCCGCCAAGGAGCTCACTCTGACCCTCCGTCGCAGCCGGCGAGACCCTCTCCCCTCCTGGGAATCAGCTTAGACCACCTCCCTCTCCCCTGGAAGTCCCTCAAGTCACAGACTGAGCTTTGGCTCCTCTGGGGTGCCCTGAGGCAGGGGTCCACAGGGGGACTCTCTGGGAGGGGTCAGGAGGGAGGGGTCCCAGGAAGGAGGGGGGGGTCCTGAGCAGGGTGCCTGGAGCTCCTCACCCTGGGGCCCCTGGGCAGGGGGTTCAGTCACATCCCAGAGGAGCAGGAAGTGGACGGTCCTCCTCCAGCTCCCTGGAGCCAGCCTTGGGGTGGACCGTCTAGGACAGAGGGGCTGTGGGGAGCCGCGATCCGGCCGTGTGACGCCGGGCCTAGGGATGGAGACAGGGTGAGCCCAGGGTCACCCCGGAGTCCTGGCCAGGCCTTGCAGAGCTTAAGGCGAGCAGGAGCCCGGCTGCTGGCCACGCCCCAGTCAAGGCTGGACGGCGGATTATTACAGGTTCATGGGTTTGAGTGGGGCCCGGAGTGCCATAGCCCGGGCAGCAGCCTCTGGCAGGGGCCTGGGGACTGAGGGGGTCACTCCTTCTCCCCAGTCCTCAGCCCACCTCCCTGGGCCCTGCTGGCCTCCTCTTGCAGAGGAGCAGGGGCAGGGTGGGGAGGGCCACCAGCCAGACTCTTCCCCAGCCCCGGGAGGACTGGCCTGACCTCCAGGGACCACCAAGCAGAAGGAGCCTGTGGGGGGTGTCCCCTCCCCAGACCTGAAGGCTGGCGCAGGGGAGGGAGGAGTCCCAGGCCACTGCTGCTGGGACTCGGGGACTGGGACTGAGGAAGGAGGCTGCCCGGGGGGAGGGGCTGGGGGCTTCCTTTGCATTATTCTTTTATTTTTTATGTTTTTACATGAACATCTGTTTAATTTTGTTATTCAGTTAATTTAAAAATAGCCATAGCAGGGCTGAGGACGTAGCTCAGTGGCCAAGCGCTTGCCTAGCCTTCAGGAGGCCCTAGTTTCACCCCTGGCCCCCGGGGAGGGAGGGAGGGAGGGGAGCCGTGACCAGGGACCCAGGAGCCAAGGTGTTGACATCTGGCCAGCCCAAGCCTCACGGGGACCCCAGGCCTCCCCGGGACCCCAGGCCAGGCCCACCTGCCCGAAGCCTCCTCCCGAGCCCCCCCCCCTTCTTCCTGGCAGTTCACCCCTGGGGGCTCCAACACTCCCAAGAATCACCTGGGGA
>NW_025999895.1:4464442-4466203 GCF_001458135.2 Marmota marmota marmota | reverse complement strand
CAGCCCCTGACTCCACCTGGGGGTGCCAGATCTGCTTCAGGAAGTCCACTGAGGAACAGCTGGCGGGGGGCGAAGGGCCACCTCAGGGGGCCAGCTGCTCCCTCTGCAGACACCAGGCCCCCCCGTCCCCCCACCCCGCGTGGCCAGGGCAGGTCGGCTGCCCTTCCCTGCCCTGGGCGGTGGCAGCTGCATCTCCATCCAGAGCCCAGATGAGGCCATCGCCCGCCCCGGCCTCTCCCAGCACCTGTCACCCTGGGGAGACTGATGCCCTGCCCGCCTGTCACTAGACCTAACGGGGGTGATTTGGAGGCAGGCTGCTGCCCGACGGGGGATTCATGGCAGGCAGGACGGGAGCGCGCCCTGCACGCAGGGCCTTTGAATCACCTCGTGACAAGTGCCTCAAACACAGGGGATAACTCGGGGATCTGCTGTCACCCTAGAGCTGGATCGGCGCTGGGAGAGGAAAATCCCTTCCCTGGGCCTTTTCTTTACATCCTGGGTTTGAGGACTTGGCCCTGCAAGGGGCCCGGCAGCCTGCAGGGGCAGCGCTCAGAGGCTGGACTCTGCCCTGGGCGTCAGGTCCTCGTGGCCACTTGTGGGGGGTGGGGAGGAGAGCCGGGTGGGACAGGCCCGCACAGCACCTGGGACAGAGGTGGTGGCTGTGATGTGCAGGGTGGCTGGAGGGGGACATTGGGGTTCTCTGGGACTCTGAGCAGCCCTGGGGTTGAGAACAGATACAGTGCCTGGTAAACCAGAACTGGGACAAGGTCAGGCTGGTGACCTCTTGTCCCTGGAGTCAGAAGGTGGCCGGGACCAGCTTCAAGGGGAGCAGTGGGGTCTATTTCCCTGGGGCCCTGAGTGTTGGGAGTGTCCCTTTGGTCAGAGGGTCCAGGATGGGCCTGCAGCCCTAAGAGGTGGGCTCTGCAGGAAGCAGGGCCCCACGTAGCTCCGCTGGACATCCTGCTGTCCCCTGGTGAGGAGGGAGGGGCACCCCCCGGGGGGCCAAGGGTCTCATCCCTGGAGTGGCAGCAGGGAGACTGCGTCACTGGGGACTGGGCGGGGCGGGGCCAGGTCAGGTACCATCATGCGGGGCTTGGGGAGGCCAAAGGCAGCAGCCACCTCCCTTGAGTCATGCTGGTCAGCCCCACGTCCTGCCGCCCCTGCCCTCTCCACCCGCGGGCCCTCCCAGGCGGCTCTCTGCTGGGCCTGCGGTGAAGCACAGGATTGGGGAGGTGCCTCCTGCCTCTTGGTTTCCTCCGCCTCCTGTGCTCCAGCCACTCTGCCCGCGAGCTCCGGCGCAGGCTGCCCTGGACCCTGAGACCATTAGGTAGCACATGACCTCTTGTGTAGCGCCTCCTTCGCAGCCACATGTGGCCTGGGCAGGGCGGTTTACAGATGTCACCTGTTCCCTCCCACTGGGAGTGCCCTGTGTCCCTCTATGTGAAGGTCCCACATCTGAGGTGGGGTTCAGGTGGAGCTTTTTGATCCCACAACCTGAGTCCCACTGTGTGCCAGGCATGGTACCAGGCACCAGGGACTCTGGGGAACAAGCCTAGTCCCCGCCCTCGAGGGGCCACGGGCTCCTGAGAGAGACGGGGCTTGGGCAGGACGCAGGGACACAGGGGCTCAGGTGCTGGTCTTGGCGGGGTGAGGAGTCTGGGGTGCTGAGAACCTCCGGGAACGCGGCCCTGTACCAGGAGGACATGGGCTCAGGGTGCTCTGAGGGGGTGGCATCTAAGAGGGGCTAGGCCTGTCTCTTAT
>NW_025999895.1:4459446-4463055 GCF_001458135.2 Marmota marmota marmota | reverse complement strand
TGCCACCCCCTTGCCCGGGAGAGGTCTTGTCCGCCCGGCTGCCCGCCCAGGGAGGCAGCCCCGGGGCCTGAGAGTTGGAGGAGGGCTGGAGGTGACAGGTCCTGGGAGCCCCTCCTGGCCAGGCTGGCCCCAGGGCCGCAGAAACCACGGCGGGAAGAACTCGATGTCCCCAGGACCTGACCGGTGGGGGGAAAGCAATAGAGACACTCTTTTCTCTCTCTCTCTCTCTTTTTTTAAAGATTTATTTCTTGAAATAATAAATATTTTATTGGGATGTGAGATGCAAAAGAGGAATTGTGCCACTCCTCGTCCTTTACGGGGACCCCCACGGCTTGCTCATCGGGGGGTGGGGCTCGGGGCCCCGGGCTCTGCCTTATGTCCCTTGGAGTACACGGGACCCTGGGTTACAAAGCTGGCACCGGGGACCAGTGTACGCCTCCTCGTGGTGACCACAGGGACCCTCCTCGTCACTGCACCTGCTTGACAGGCAGAGTAGGGCCCTGTCATGCCCACCTTGAGCTGGCCTCGCGGGCTCCAGCAGGCCGGGCACTGATAAAGGCCAGGCGATCCCCGAGGACTATGGTTTATGGAGGCTGACGTCACTCAGGGCACCGGACTGGGAGTTTGACGTAGGAGTGGTCACTTTTGTGCTTGACTGTCCTGTGGGGTCATTTCCCCATTTTACCGTCGAGAAAACAGAGGCACAGAGAGTTTAAATACCTTGCCCAAGGCCACACAGCTTGTAAGAAGGGAGGAAATGGGGACCATTTCACAGTCGCTATGAGCAGAACATGAGTCATAGGAGCGGTGCCACACGGCACCCAGGGCGCAGCCCGGCTCGAGGCTTCATGAGGTCCTCTGTTGAGACCCCCATGTCGGGGCCTCTTTCCTGCCAGGGAGTCTCAATGGGGGTCCGCTTTGTGCCTTGGAGGGCAGTACTGCCCAGAGACACTTCTGATTGTCATGACTTGGGGCTGGTGTGCTACTGGCAGATAATAGGTAGCGTCCAGGACGCTGGTCAGCAGCCTACAGTGTCCAGGATGGCCAGCCGCAAAGGCTGACCCAGCTCACAGTGTCAACAGCACCGAGCTTAATAGAGCGGCTCTAGGCCTGCACTTCTCCAGGCGGGGCTGCCTGGGCCGCCTGACTCTGGGCTTAGAACCCTGTTGTGGGCTTCCCCCTCGGGTTCAGCAGGTCTGGGGGCTGGGGAGGGGGCTTGAATCTTTGACAGACTCCTAGGTCTGCTGCTGCTGCTGCTGTTGGGCCACGGGTGGCACTTGGGAACACTGTCTGCCCAGTGGGTGCCGGGAGCTGTTTTCCAACAGGAGCGTGTGGGTCACTAGTCATTGCCTATTTTAATTAAGTTCCCAGGCCACAGTGACTGTGGCCATTCTTTTCTATTTAGGATGTGATGCAGGTGGAGATCTGACACGGCCAGGTCTGCCCACAGAGATCAAAGCCAGCTGCCCGGGGCTCCGAAATCCTCCTGTCCCCTCGTTGTGCAGATGGAGGCCTGAGGGGCGGGGGCCTCACCTGGAGCACACAGGCAGAGGACAGCTGGCCTGTCCCCCTCTGTCTCTCACTGCTGTGCTCTGCCCAGTGGAGCCTGCGGACAGGAGAGCCGAACCAACTACTGGCCAGGGTCCTGTCCAGCAGGAGTGGGGTGGAGCTCTGAAATCTGGCCCAGGTCTCTTGGGAGCCCAGCCTGGTTTTTAAAATGGACTTTGGCGGGGCGCGGTGGTGCATGCCTGTAATCCCAGCAGCTCAGGAGGCTGAGGCAGGAGGATGGTGAGTTCCAAGCCAGCCTCAGCAACATAGTGAGGCACTAAGCAACTCAGTGAGAACTTGTCTCTAATAAAATACAAAATAGGGCTGGGGCTGGGGCTCAGGGGTCGAGTACCCCTGAGTTCAATCCCTGGTCCCCCCACCCCAAATAAATGGGCTTTGTTCTTTGGAGCAATGTGAAGTTCACAGCAGAAGTGGGTGGATGGGATCGAATTCCCCCACACCCTTCCCCACATGTCACAGCCTCCCCTTCCGTCAGCGTCACCAGAGTGGCACGCTCATCACAGTC
This sequence comes from Marmota marmota marmota, assembly GCF_001458135.2. NCBI lineage: Eukaryota > Metazoa > Chordata > Mammalia > Rodentia > Sciuridae > Marmota > Marmota marmota. The sequence continues at coordinate 4,460,981 of NW_025999895.1, read as the reverse complement.
CAGGAACCTCCACGGCCACCTCATGACACCCAGAAGCCCGCGGTTTCCATCAGGGTCACTCAGGTGTGGCGCATCCCAGGGATGTGGACAAGAGTTTAATGACTGTGGCCACCATTAGAGCACCATAGAGCAGCTTCCCTGCCCCAAGACCCTGAGCCCTGCCCATCCACCCCCGCCTCCCCTCCAGGTCTGCCTTTTCCAGAATGTCACAAAGCTGGAGCCACACACAGGCGGCCTCTTCGGTCTGGCGACTTTGCATTTGAGGATCCCCTGTGTCTTTTCATGTTTGATAGCTTAGTTCTTTTTAGTGGTGAGTAATATTCCACCGTCTGTATGGGCCACAGTGTGTTCATCCATCCACCTACCGAGGGGCACCTGGGTTGCCTCCAATCTTTGGCAGAGGCAGTGAATAAAGCTGCTATAAACAGCCTGTGCAGATTTTCCTGTGGACAGAAATTTGGATAAATATGAAGGAGCAGGATTTCTGGATCACACAGTTAACGTGGGTTTAGTTGTACAAGAAACTTCCGGTGCCAAGTTGTCTTCCGGAGCGGCTGCCTCGTGTGAGACTTCACCAGCCTGGAGGAGAGTCCCTGCTGCTCCACACTTGTCACATGTGGTGATCTGGGCCACTCTGGTGGCTGTGAGGTGGCGTCTCCTCGTGGTTTGTGTTTCCCTGAAAGTGGGGTGAGCAGCGTGGGTTCCTGTCTGTGTATCTCCTTCTATGGGGTGTCCAGGTGTTTGACCTGCTCTTAGTAAAAGGCAAAATAATCACACAACCTCAGGAGAAACCAGAGTATGGCCCACTTTTTTGGGGGGGGCAAGGGGCCCAGGGCCTCACACATGCTGGGCTCTGTCACCGAGCTACAGCCCCAGCCTTTTCTTAAAGACAGGTTGTCACCAAGGGGCTCAGGCTGGCCTCAGGCTCCCAGGTAACGGGGACCAGGGTGTGTGCCGCCGCCCCTGGTAGCAGGCTCCTTTCGTCGTCTTAAGCTGTGACGGGGTGAAGCGGGGTGGTCGAGCCGCAGGGACGGACAGTAGTGGGAGAACAAGAACTTGGACACCAGAAGGACTCGAGCCCAGAGGAAGGACCAGCTGCCAGTTCGGCCGGAGAAGCTGGAGCTTGCCAGTCCTTCCTGCAGAGACGAAGCTGGCCGTGCCTCCAGGCCCAGCTGCCCCTGAAGAGGAGGAGGACCTCAGGCTGGCGCTGGCCTGGCACCTGCCTGCGCCGTCCCCTCCCCCGTCCAGTGAGGCAGCAGGCCCTGCGCGTGGGATGGTGTCCCCCAATGTGCAGGGAGGCCCTGGCCCCTGTGCCTGCGAGGGCCACCGTATCTGCAGCAGGGTGTTTGCAGGTGTCACCAGTTTCACTGAAGCCGTACTGGAGTGGAAGATGGGCCTCAACCCAATGACCGGGTCCTAAGAAGGACAGAGACACAGAGACAGGCGGGAAGAGCTCGTGTGACACCGAGGCACAGGTGGGCGGGATACAGCAGCAAACCAGGACACCAAGGACCCACCACGGCCGGGGGGGGGGG
>NW_025999895.1:4435679-4459302 GCF_001458135.2 Marmota marmota marmota | reverse complement strand
GGGGGCAGGGGGAGCTCTCTGGAGCCATCCGGGGGACGTGGCCCACGGGCCCTGGCCGCTGGCTTCTGGCCTCCGTGACTATGAGAGTCCTCTCTGGTCGGAAGCCAGGGCCTGAGGTCATCTGTTGCCACAGCCACGGGCAGCGGATCAGAGGGTCAGGCTTCCCCTGCACTTAAAGCCATCACAGGAGGGAGGAACGGCCAGCCCTGAGGCCAGGCTGGGGCCGAGCATCCTGGACAGGAGTCCAGCGGCCTCCGGCCTGGACGTTGGCCCCAGTAAGCAGCCCGGTTTATCTTTCCTCAAAGAAGCAAGGTGGCTACTCAATAAAAGCCGCGTGGGAAAAAGAAAGCTGGCCCAGAGACGCGGCTGCCTGTGATCCCCCCGTCCCCACGCCAGATAAAGCCCGCCCCTCCCAGGCAGCCTCAGCTGGCTTCCTCCGAGACGGCTAAAAATAGTCCAGGCCCGGCTTCTGCATGGATTTGAATACTGGGCCCAGGAGACCTGCGGCCCTGGGGACAGTGCGGCTGGTCACCCCGACATCGGGTGTGGAACACTCTTCTCCCGCTTGGCCGTCAGCGGCAGGGGCCCCTTCCTCCAGGCCCTTGTGGAGGGCAGGTGGGGCGGGGTGGGATGTGGCTCTGCTGTGCCCAGAGAGGTTCAGGTTGGGGTCCAGGCCGTACAAGGCTCCTGGGACCACACGGATGCCCTGGGTGTTGACCCCTCTGCCCTGGACCCCTCGCTCCCTCAGAACCCCTCCCTGTCCCCGGCCCAGCCCTGGGGTCTTAGAAGGTAGGTGGAGGGAGGCTGGAGGCTATGGACGCCCCAGCTGCTCAGGTGCCCTCCCCTTCCCATCTGTCCCCTCGACCCTCATCATGCCCCCGCAGTGGGCCTGGGGGCCTCTGGTGACTGTCCTGGGGCCAGAGTCCAGGCCTGAGACCCACGGCCCTCCTGACTCAGGACGCTCGGCTCTCCGGTCCTGGGAGGCTCTGGCGATGGCTGTTGCAGGACCTGCTTGGCCAGGTGACGGGTGGCCAGGCAGCAGCCGGAGCCTTTCCCCTGGGAAGTTTGCCTGGGACCGTGGCGTTTGCGGAGGAGACAGGGCGTGGGTCAGTGGGCAGCGTGGGTCTGTAGGCTGCAGGCAGAAGGTCCACCTTGGTGTGGGCGCCACCCAATCTGCAGGGTGGCCTGGTGGCCGGGACGGCTCCTCCGCTCCTGCCCTTGGACCTCAGAACCCCGGGCTCTCGGCTCCGGACTCCAGGCCCCCAGTGGCCCCCAGGTCCTCAGGCCCAGGACCTGGACAGAGTCCCGCCGTGGGCTCGCCTGGTTCCGAGGCCTTCAGCATGGATTGAGCCTCGCGGCCAGCAGAGCAGGGTCTCCAGCCTGCAGACGTCCTGTGGGACTTGTGAGCCCGTGATGACAGGAGCGGGTCCCCTAACAACCGCCTCTGGTCTACTGTCCAGCCGCGCTCTCTGTCCCCCCAATGGCTCTGTCTCTGGAAGCCCTGACCACCACACTGCCTGACCAGTGGCGGCCAGTGTCTAGCCTCTGCCTCCGAGGCAGCCCCCCCTGTCTGTGCTGGGCACTGGGTGTCCTGTTCTGTCCTTCCACGGAGGCCACGTCCTGCAGGGGCCTGGCTTCAGGCCAGGGTCTCACTCTGCAGCTCCCCCCGCCCACAGGCTTCCTGTCTCCCTGGAGGGGTCAGAGTCTGAGCCCTGGAGCCCAGGTCTGGCGTGGCCCTGTCGCCTCCCGGGTCACTGTCAGCTGCTCCCTCTTCTTGGGGACCCGGGCCTCCCCCCTCCTCCTGCCAGCTTGGCTCTGCGGGAGCTGGTGCTGTCGTTGGCCGAGGCTCGTCTTATTTTCGGGAGTTTCGTAGGCGCAGGTTTCCACTCGCCTGGCCTGGAATAGCCGCGTCGTTGGCCTCCCAGGGACGCTGACACCAGAGAGTGGCTTCTCTCCAGGGACACAGCAAAGACCCCAGGCTGGGGAGTGGGACAGTCCGGGGGTCCCTGTGTCTGACTCTCTTCGCCAGCCGCGACCCTGCACAGTGGGCTTTTCTGAGACCTTGTTTTGACGTCTAGTGTAATGAGGACGACGCACCAGGGTCCCATCAACGCTGGCAGGAGCCACCACAGCTGAGCAGCTTAAACTGCACAACTTTATTGTCTTCCAGCTCTGGGGGCCAGGAGTCCCACCTGGGTCTCACGGGGACAGCAGCATGGCGGTGTCCTTTCAGGAGAAGCCAGGACACCATGCGCCTCCCAGCCCTCCCGCCTTCTAGAGGCCAGCGTGCTCCTTGGCCCTCTGTCACAGCCGGCTGGTTGGGGCCTCCCTGTGCTCAGCCACTGCTGTCTCCCTCTTTCTCCTTCAAGGACCCTGTGGTCACCCTGGGCCACGTGGATCATCCAGGATAAGCTCACTATTTTAGGATCAGCTGATTAGTAGACGCAGTTCTCCCTGCAACCTTGACACCCCCCCCCGCCGCCATGTGCCTTAATCAGGGTCCCCAGGGTCCCCGGAGTGAGGCCTGCATAGGTATTGATGTAAGTACGTGTGGGTCTGTGTGACACCTAGGTGCAGCACCGCTGTTTATACAGAGAGAGCTCGCTTGTGTGGCTCTGGAGACAGCAAATCCGACTCCACAGAGTGGCCAGTCTGAGGGCCATCTGCTGGCAGAATTTCTCTTGCTCAGAAGAGACGGTCCTTTGCGTCTTTGGGCCTGGTTAGAGGAGGCTCCGCATCCTGCAGGGCAATCTGCTTTGCTCAGCCTGCTGGGGTGCTCGTCGATCCCCAGCACCCTCGCGACACACCCAGAATAGAGATTGACCACCGATGGGGCAGCACGGCCAGCCAAGTGGACACACAGCACAACCGTCACGCCAGTGACCCACATATGCACAGATTTGGGGAATTCGGACATGGATGTCTTTGGTGGGGAGACCAGCTCTGTGCTAGTCGGGGCTCCCCAGGGCAACAACCAACAGGATGGACACATGAACGTGGAGAGACTCCTCTCGAGGCTAAAGTCCCACCATCTGCAGGGGAGGGCCTGGGGTCCAGGAGGGCCCCTGATGCAGCCTCAGTCTAACTCCGAAGACCAGGAGAACCAATAGCAAAGTTGCAGCCAAACCAGTGGCTTCCAGACCCAAGAAGAGCCCGTGTTTCAGTTCTAGTCTGCAGGGGGGTAAAGACCCCATGTCCCAGCCCCGGGTGGTCAGGCAGGAGGGCTCCCCTCGACTCACAGGGAAGGTGACCTCTCTGTGCTCGTCAGGCGTTGACTGATTAGGTCAGGCTCACCCACAGGGAAGGCCTGACCTGCTTTACTCAATCTGCGGATTCAAATGTTGATTTGAGCCAGAAACACCCAGGATAATGTTTGGCCAAATAGCCACACACCCCATGGTCCAGTGAAACTGACATAAAATGACTCATCGAGTCTCCTTTTAGGGACATATTAAACCCCATCCCACATACTGGGGTGCTGGGGCTGGTTCCCGGGGACTTACAGAGACAGTTGGTAGGTGTTTAGGAATCTCATAACCCAGTGTCTGCAGACGGGTCAGTGGGCAAAGGGACACCTGGGAATCGGCAGGTCTTCTTAGTCCTTGTTCACATTCTGCTCTCTTCAGATGCTGTGAGTAAAGACCCGCACGGTCCCTTCCACAGCCATCCAGGGGCACAATGCGCCTGTCAGTCCTTGTCCGGAGGGTAGTTAACCAATGTGAGACAGGCAGGTGAGTCCACCTTTGGAAATGCAGCCGGGGTAAGCAGGGATGTGGGGAGGGGCAACGGGCTGGTCATCACAGTCGAGTGAGGGTGTTGGGAATGGTCCAAAGGCACAGAAGTCAGGGATGGAGAAATGGAGGCCCCCGGAGCCCAGTCAATGGAGTATTATAGAAACGTCAAAAATGAAATGGTGGCTGGGCGTAGCTCAGTGGTTGATTCCCAGCACAGTCAAATAAAAAAGAAGAAAAGGAAAACACAAAATCAAACAAGAAGGACGATTATTGGTTTCCAGGAAGCAGGTCTGGCAGTATACCCCTGCAAAGTCTCCGGCCGGTGCTCAGTGACTCTCTCCTCTCCCCGCCTTTGCTTGAAGACAAAGTCTCCACCACCAAGTGAAGGGGACTCCCCAGGGGGTGTGCCCTGGGGAGGGGGCTCCACCCAGCACAATGCTGGCCCCCTCCACCGTGGGCAGCCAGGCCAGGCGGGCGTGATGGAAGCCCACTGCACAGCATCTCGGGATCCATGTCCCCAAGGGCTTGGCGGAGGTGTGAGAGCTGCTGGCTGGGGGGCCTGCCTCCCCCGACTGCTCAGGAAAATTAGTGATAATTAATGAGTAAACTGTGTTTGTTGAGAGCCATTTACTACAGCGGGCCTCAGGGCACAGTGCGCGACAGGATTGGACGTGGTGACAGGATTGGACGTGGCATCTTTGAACTTGGATCCGGAATGGGGAGCCGGCTCTGCTGTCCAGGTGGGCTCCGGGCCTCACTGAGCCCTGCTGGCTGGGGCGTTGGGGGCGGGAGGAGGGGGCCTGTCCAGCCAGAAATCATGGGAAGGAGCCGGCAGAGTGGGTTGCGAGTCGAGTCTGAGAGCTGGCACAGCTTCGGCCCCCAGCTGGGAGGGACCCGATGGCCTAGAGGCCGTGACCACTGTGTGCACAGGGCAGGGGATGCCCTGGCAGGGACAGGCTGGTGCCTTCCCTCCCCCATGAAGTGCTTCCCTTGGAGGAAAGAGAGTGAGGGAGCCCTTGGGCCACCCTCCTGGCTCCTTGGTGGCTGCAGCTCCTGTTGGATTCACATAAAAGGAGAGTTGGCTCCGGCCCAGAAAGGGGCCGGGTCAACCACGCAGCAATCCTGGCCATTTCCTGAGCCAGCGCTGGGTGGCCCCGGGCCCTGGTCCTCCGCCTCCAGCCCCGGAGAGGAGTTTGTCCCCAGTTAATTCCCAGGGGACCACAGCTAGGAGAAAGCCACTCTGCAGTTCAGGTTCAGGATGAAAGTATTAATTTCCTGGCTTTAATTATTCAATCGAAATTAATGAGAAGGCGAGAGGCATCTCCCCAGAGCCCCTCTAACCAGCGGGGGTGGCGGAGGCAGAGGAGGAGGCAGAAGGTGAGGCCAGAGAGGGAGCGAGGCCCAGAGCCCAGCCCTGGTCCAGGAGATTTCAGGGGACAGAGCCTCCTCAGAGCCCAGGACCTGGGTTGGCTTGCGGGTTTGGAGGGGACGGGGGTGAGTTCCATCTGTGCCCAGCTGGATGCTGGGGAGGGGAGAAGGCCCAGCCTTGCTCTCCGGGAGCTTGTGGCCCTAGGTGGGCACCGGCCCCTGCAGGACCAGAGCTGGCCAGTGGTGTGGCAGTCAGGGGAGGCTGGGAGAGGGGGAGGCAGCGCAGGCAGGCTCCTTCTCCCCCCCTTCTTCACGAGGGAGGGGGCTCGCTCTGTCGCCCAGGTACACAGGTGGGAGGGGGCTCGCCCAGGCTGGTCTTGGACTCCTGAGCTCAGGTCGTCCTCCCGTCCCAGCCCTGGCGGGTTCCGAGGGTCTCGTCCCCCCGGCTGGATTCAGAAACCCCTCTTTGAACAGAGGCAACGTCCTTAGGTCCTGGTCGCCATTCGGGGCAGGATAGCTCACCAGTGTGGCAGCGTGCGAGTGTCCTCTCTGTAGAAAGGTCCTTCTGTCTGTCCTCCCTAAAGGGCTAAGGGGATGTTGGGTTCAGAAGATGGACTGGTGGGGGGCAGCTCTGGGACTTGGATAACTGTCACTTCCCCAGAAGGAAGAGGGGCAGAGTCTCAGGGTGGCGAGACCTGTGTCCCCACCCTGTGAAGCGCCCTACAAGGTGACAGGCCTTCAGAAGGATTGGCGCAGGGACGCACAGTGATCCAGGAACGCTGGCCGGGAGCCCTAGCCCGGAGTCTCACACACGCTCGGCACCAGGGAAAGAAAGGGCTTTGGGTGGATCCAGGATCTTGGATCCCCATCAAGGGATCCTGCGGGGGTGAAGACGAGGGGGCGGACATTGTTCTGGACTGACCCCTGTACTGCACCCCACCAGGCCAGATCAAACCAGAATGGGGTCCCTCGTGCCACGGGGCACAGAATCAAACTGAGCTTTGAAAGGGGCAAGGGTTTCACAGCAGCCACCCAGAGGGGCCTGGTTAGCCAGGCCAGTGGGTAGGGACGTCCCCTGGGTTCTAACCCTGTAAGGGAAGTGACTGAAGTCACCAGCGTGACCGTGGCCTGGCCTCTGCTCTCCAGCCTCTGTCTCCTGAGCAGCCCCTCCTCTGCCCAGCTCAGTGGAGCGTCCTGCTAAAGCCACAGACAGGCTGCTGCCCGGCTCATGAACTGCGGCTGAAACCAACCAGCCTTTGAGCTAAGTTTGTTGAGATGTCGTTTTTGACAGAGCGCTGCAAAGACACGGCCATCTGCTAGCCGGCAAGTGGGCCTCACCTGACCCGACCACGCTGCTCCTCCCCTCGGACTCCAGCCTCCAGGATTGTGATGGAGACATTCCTATGGCTTCTGCCGCTCGGCCTCTGGGTTTTGTATGGGAGCCCAGACTGACCAACACGACCAACCTCCATTCTGTTACCGTTGGGGTGTCCAGCTGGGGTCCAGGTCCTTGGCATCCTGAACAAAGACACACAGAAGTAGCGGGCATAGTACGGACTTAATTGAAGGTGAAGGGGAAAGGGAGGCTGAGGCAGGAGGATCGCAAGTTCAAGGCCGTCTGGGCAACTTAGCAAGACCCTGTCTCTCAAAATAAAAAATAAAAAAGGGCTGGGGATGAGGCTCTGAGGCTCAATACCTGGTATGGGGGGGCGGGAAGAAGAGAGCAGGCTTCCACAGGGGGCGTGCAGTGCACCGAGCAGGGGGGCTCCGGCCCCTGTCCCTGTGCGGGTGGACTGGAGAGCTCGGCCGCTCGCTCCCAGTGGGTACTTCTGAACACGGAGCTTGTGGCCGGAGTTGTCGTGGGCGACAGGTCTCAGTGGCAGGAACCGTCACGCTGATGGGACATGGTGAACAGGGACATGGTGACCCATTTCCTGTCTCCTCTGTCCTCCGGTGGCATGTTTCTTGTCCCCTGCTCTGCCACCTCGGCGTCCCTGAACTCCTACCCAACGTTTCCCCGTTAGTCTTCACAAAAGTGTCCGCGTTTGTCCGCACTGACCAGGACCTGAGTGTAGATGCACTTACTTGTGCGGAGGAAGACGTTCACGGAGATCTTCCCGGTCCCCTCCGACACGCCTTGGGGTCCTCTCTGCACCCGGTCCTCTGTGAGCTGTCTCAACGCTGTCAGTTGTAGAAACTGACAATAGCACGCATGATTCTGCTCCACGGGAGGCATCTGCTCTGGTCCTGGGGCCAGTTTTGCCTCTGTTGGGCCTTCCTGACCCCCCACCTACTTACGCTCTCCCAATACACCTTGCTGGTCCCCTCCAGAGTGGAGGGGCTAAACACACCTTGACACATGCTCCTTAGACATTTCGCTGAGCCAGGATTTGACCTTTATAAAAGTTACCCTTAGGCAACATCTCAATCCTTGTGATGGGAAGGGAGCGTTCCTCACTCTTCAGAGGAACAACAGGAAGCACAGAGAGGTTAAGCAGCTTTCCCAGAGCCACCCAGCTAGGTGGGTGGCAGGCAGGCTTTGGGTGCAGAAATCTGCCCCTAAGAGGACAGAGTGCTATTTTGTCAGTCAGCCCCTACGCTGACCTCAGAGAAAAGGTCCATTACTGACGGCTGGGAAAGCCCAGAGAGAACTGTCCAAGCTCCTGCAGCTGATGTCACTCCTGGGGAGACACTGTCAGGATATTAATGAACATGGAGGTGAACTTTGATCAAGCAGTTTTAAGTGCCAGGCGCACCGTGGTGAGTTCATACCCGGATCACCCCCTTCCCTCCTTCCCACAGCCCCTCGAGGTAGATACCATTATCTGTAAGACCCTCGGCATCCAGAGCGGAAGGTGAGTTTTTCCTCATTTCCTGGCTCATTGGGGGCTGACCTCTGCAGGCCAAGGAGCCCCCACCCAGGCCTCTCTTCCTTAAGACCAGCTGTGTGTTTACGTGGACTCCCCAGGCGCCGGCCTCCCTAAGTCCCTGACTTCTGAGAGGCTGGAGGCAGGTCACCGCCCACCTGCAGGGCTGACCTCTCCCGCTGGGCCTGGAGGATCTACTAATCACCACGGGGGCCGGGAGCCTCACCCCTGGGCCTGGGAGGGCCGGGGAATCAGGGATCAGAGGTGCCCCGCGGCGGATCTCCTGTTTCCCAGACACCCGTCAGGCTAATTGAAATGTGCCAAATCTCGGCCCTGGCCTGGGCGAGCCCACAGCCGCTTGCCCCCTGCCGTGTTGACGAGGCCTGAGGAGAGCGAGCCTGGCTGCAGCCTCATTTGCAAGGGAAATGATTTGACTCAGGCCCTCATTTGCAATCTTTCGGCCCAGGAGGCTTTGATTAGCTGCAGAGCCAAGGTCCCGTGTTTTATGCATGAGGAACGGTGCCTGCGCCCTCAGCGCTGCAACCCCCAGCCCTCCTCCTCCTGGGTGGGCAGGCGGAGAGGGGTCCTAGCCACAGAGGTCCCGAGGGTAGGATTTATCTTCAAAGCCCAAGGACACCCCTTGGTGGTGAGAATGGGGATTTGTTTTTTATTTTGGGGGGCACTGCTGCCTCAGGCCGGCAAGGAAAGTGCTCTATCACCGAGCTACACTCCAGGCCTCCAGAGGAGGGACTTTCTGGAAGCAAGACGCCCCTCTTCAGCCACAGAGTGGAGCCCACGAGCCCTCGTGTGCTGGCGTCTGGTCTGCGACAGGGTCCCTCTCTGGTTCCAGGGCCTCTGTGTCCTCTTTCTGGCCAGGAAACCCACTGTTCCCTGCGGCCCCTCCTCAGGCCGCAGGCACAAACTTCCTCTGGGAAGGGGAGGGAGACGTGGAGCTAGATGCTTTTGCAAAAGTTTTCTCTCCGACCTTCATCTGGGTGACGGCTCCCCGTCTGATCCTCTCCTGTCCTTCCCACCCGCCTGTCCCCTTCCTTGGGCTCCGGCTCCTCCCGTCTTCCCTCGGCTGCACAGGTGCGGGGCCTGCTCTGCAGTCAGCTGAGGATGTGGTTAGAGGCTGAATCAAGCCCTGCCTGCCACCGGGAGCCACCTGAGAGGCTGGGGACCACAGCCCGGGTCAGGCAGTGCATTGGGGCCAGGCAGGCGAGGGAAATGAATCCAGAATCCTGGCTGCTATGGTTTGTGCCCTTAAGGTCCCTGGGAAATCTCCTGTTTTGAAAGCCTGGTCCCCAGACAGCAAGGCTCAGAGGCGGGGCATGGTTAGGTGGCGGGGGCTGCGGGCACCAGTGGATTAATCCACTTGATGGGTGGTTAATTTGAGTGGACAGACAGGGTGGTAGCTGGGGGCAGGTGGGGTGAGGCTGGAGGAAGCGGATCTCTGGGGCTGTGCCCTTGGACTATATTTGATGCCTGGCTCCTCTCACTCTCTGCCTCCTGGCTGCCTTGAGCTGGGCAGGGTCCTCCACCACACCCTCCCGCCATCATGTTCCCCGTCCTCTTGGGCCCAGAGCAGTGGAGTTGGCTGACCATGGACTGAACTCTGAAACGGTGGCCCATATAAACTGTCCCTGTCTAAGCTGTTCTTCTGGGGCGCTTTGGTCACAGGGACGAAAAGCTGATGAACACTCTGACAACTGCGGCTGCTTTCCTAGGGGAGGCTGCGGGCCTTGCGCCTGAGCTCAGCTTTGGCGCCAGGCTGTGCTGGAGGTGGGAGTCTGTCGCTGTGTGCAGGGCACGGGTCGTGAGCAGCTGTGTGCTCCGAACAGGTTCCTTAACTTCTGAGCCTCAGTTTTTTTGGTGATCATAATTTGGGGATGATAATTCCCACTAGAAGGAACTTTTGGAAAATGAGGGATCTTGTCAGTGGAGCTACCTGCCGCCCAGGTGAGGGAACAGGAGCAGCTCTGTCTCAGGCCCAGGTGCCCAGACTCAGCTTCTTCCTCCCACAGTGGTCAGAGCAGGAGGAGGCCCCAGGGAAGGCCCTAATTTAGGTCCATTAACAATATGGAGGAGAGAAAAGAGCAGGTCACAGCCCTGCAGCGGCCCCAGGCTGATCAGATGGCCCTGGTCAGCCCCCTGGGGCAGCAGGGTCCTAGAGGATGCCTGGGGTTTGCAATTTTCAGGATCCAGGGAGTCAGGCCGGGGCCTGAGGGAACCGCTCCCCGCTGCTTGTGTGGACCTTGCTGATTTTGAAGGCTGGGCTATAGCACTGGGCAGAGGGCAGTTCTGCAAGGCCTCTGGGAGGTCGCAGGGTCGTGCCTGGGCCTCCACAGTTCCTTTTCGCTAGCTCTGTGATTTGGAGCGAGTTCCTGAATGTTGGGACACGTCTGAATTTTAAAGTGGGGGTAAATCACACCAAGAAACAAATGCAGTGAAGCTGTGAGTCTCAGAGGCTGGCCTGTTGCCAGGGCCATGGACGTCCCTTTGATTTGTGTTAGGGGAGTTCCTAGTTCCTGCCACGCCTCCCTTCCCTCTTGGTGCGGTTTCCATGCTCAGCGATGTGCCCCAGAGTGGGCTACGCTCTGAACGTCCCCCAAGACTCACCCTGGAGTCGAGTGGTCATCCTAACAGTGTTGAGAAGTAGGACCCGTAGGCGGTGATGGGATTATCGCCGTTGTCACAAGAGAAGGTTGACTATCATGGGAGTGGGCTCCTGATTCAAGGATAAACTCGGCTCCCACCCTCCCCTCATCGGGATGGGATGCCTTCCGCCATGTTGTGATGCAGCAAGGGCCCTAACTGGAAGCAGCCCCTCTCCCTTGGGCTTTTCAGCCTCCAGAACCACGAGCTAAATAAACTTCTCTAGTTCATAATCCACCCGGTCTGTGGTGTTTTGTTACAGAGGCAGAAAGCAGACCAAGTGTCTTCCAAGTTCCCACCACAACCCAAATGGTCAAGCATAAAAGGAACACACAACACAAAAATGGGGCTAGGGAGGTGAGGCTTCACCCATGCTGGAAGGGAGGCCGTGGGTGGGGGTGTGCTGGGTTATGAAGGTGGAGAACCCTGCGGCCAGGGAGAGGCTGTGATGGGACTGACACCAGCCAGCCAGAAGCCCCAGAGCCTCTGGGCATAGGGACAGCAGACACTGCAGAGCCCAAGAGCCCAGGGCCGGGAGTTGTGCAAGGTCTGCTCACCTAACAACTGCATCCGCAGCAGCTCCCCTTCCCACCACGGCCACCCCATCAACGACTCCTTGCTGAGGAACAACAGTCAGGAGGCCCAGTCAGCACCTAGGAAGATGGCGATGCCCCAGAGCAAAGCCCTGCCCAGCGTCAAGGGGTGGGCGGGGCCCCGGGAGCTCTCTCTGCCCTGAAGCCTGCCCACCCCCCACTGACACAGGAGCAGATTGGGAGGCGGTTTACACAAGGGCAGAGGAAGCACCACCCGTCACCAGCCCTTCACTCCTGCACATGAATGAGTCTCAAAGGATCCCAGGTTGGGGGTGGGATCATCAGCAATAAGAGTAAGCATCTGGAAGACACAAGATGCCGGCCCAGAGGAAGCAGGCGAAGGTGACATCACGTCTGAATGCTTTGTATATTTAGAGAGATGGGACAAGATATTCCAGCAAAATACAACAACTCAGTTTTACTAGGAAAACAAATCCAAGAACAACCAGGGAGCACTTGAGATTAACAGAGAGGCTTTATAAAGTTAAAAGTTCCGGAAAAGGACTGGAAAATGAACAATCTCAAAATGAAGAGTCAAAGGAACAGATGAGGAAGATGGGAGAAAAGAGAAGCAGGTCTGAGCAGACAGGCGCCAGGGGAGAGTGCAGCGGTCTGGGTGTTGTCAGGAAGAGTCCTGCTTGGCCTTGAATTCTATACCCAGCTGGACTATGCATCAGGACGTCCGAGGGCAGAGCCAGGGTGTTTCAAACTCGTGAGGACAAAGGCTGTCTTCAACACACCATGCAGATTTCCCCCCTAGCTTTATTGACAAAAGTTTTATGCAACGGGATGATTTGACTTGTGTATACAAACTCGGTTTTTCTTTTAAAGTCGCTAGACGACGTTCTCAAGGAAATCAGGGAACACGTGGGAGAGAAGGATCCAGGAAACTGAACCTAACCTAGAGGAGGATCGAGAGAAGCCCGAGTAGCCCAGGTGATCTCAGGCCGGGGACAGCTGGACCGACTCCTCCAGCTGACCTGGGACTGTCATTTTTAGGACTGAAAGTCTTGTTTCTTGTTTCCTGGGAAACCCTTTGGTCCTGGGAAAACCAGGATGGTTGGCCATCCTGAGCTTAGAGACTGACCGGTGTGAGGGAGGATTCCTGGGGGAACAGGTATCCTTTAGAATTTATAATATGATGGAGATACAGTTTAAGGACATGATTAAAAAAAAAAAAAAAAAAAGACAATCCAGGGGCTGGGGTGTGGCTCAGTGGTAGAGCACTCGTCTAGCATTCATGAGGCACTGGTTTCAATCCTCAGCACCACATAAAGTAGAATAAAGATGTTTTTATAAACTAAAAAATAGATATTTTTTAAAAAAGACAGTCCAGGAAAAACAAGCAATTACATAAGAAAATTATCACCCAAACTCCAAAGAGATCACACGTGGCATGATTTGAAGCTATTGGTTCCGAGTAAGGAAAGAGAATGTGTTTGCCCTTGATGTTATAAATAGTCACCCATGATTGATCCCTGGTTGTTGGACGTTGAACCCAAAGTGTATATTCTGAGCACATTACTTGGTCCTGTGGAAAAAAATATTCGCAAGGGCATAAAAATATAAATGTCACTTATTGTTTTTAACTTTTAGAATCAAGCTGTGGATAAAGCAGAGGATGGGTTGAAGTTCAGGAGCAGATTATAAATGTGAGGAATTCTGACAGTGTCCGATAGAGTGGAAAAAAAAAAGGGGTGAGTGGGCACATAGCCTCGTCACAAAGAGACACTGTCAGAATTCGCATGCAACATGAAATAAAGGTTCTCATACCTCAGAGTTAAAAGGAACCCAGCAGAACCAAAATAACAACAAACATGGGGAGGGGGGCGGCAGGTGGAGAGCAGGAACCAGCTTCCCTCTCGGGCTTCACGATGGGAAGCCGATGGCTTTGGGCTAATATTGAGAAATCCAGAACTAGCAATATAGGCCATGATCCAGAGTTTCCAAGGTAACTACGAGAAAGTAAAAAATCAGAAGTTGTAAAATGGGACACCTCCCGGGGTGGGGGTTAAGACGGGGAGGAAGGAAGGAGGAGCCTGGAGATGGTGGCTGTCATTACAGCTGTCTTCCTTTTGGAGGAAGCAAGACGGATGCCCCGCGAGGCCTGGGTTCAGCTGACCCGTCTTGTAGCACGGAGGTCCAGGGGGAGGAACAGAGGGCCCTGCGGAGAGTGTGGTCTTCGTCCAGTCTCTGCCAGCAAGTGGGGTCCATCATCCTCCTCCTGTCAGTGTCCTGGGGCTGCAGTAGGTACCGTATAGACCTGGTGGGACATATGTCTGCTCACAGTGCTGGAGGCTGGGGCGGGGTGCGGCTCAGTTGGCAGGCGCTTGCCTGGTGAGCACAAGACCCCGAGTTCAATCCTCAGCACCCCCAAAACAGCACGGAAAACAACAGCAACAAACAATTAGTAGAGACGGCAATTCTGGAGACGGTGTCCAAGATCAGGGAGCGGGCATGGTGGGGTTCATGGTGAGGGACCTCACGTGGCAGGGAGAGGGGGAGGGAGAGAGGGAGAATTACCTTCCCCTTCTCTTAGAGGCTCAGTGATATTGGACCTGGGTCCCATCCTTCTGTGCTCCTTTATCCTTAAGCACGTCCCCCAGACCCAGTCTCCAGACACAGCCACTGGTGGGAGCATTGGGGTTTCAAGGTAAGAGTGTGGTTGAAACACAATTCTGTCCACAGCAGCCCTGGACACTGACCAAGAGGCCAAAGGCAGGGAATGAAAATTTCCTCTCCCCATTACGTATGCTCTGTTCTTATTCCACTGGGCTTAAGAGCCAAGCCTAGGATTACCCCAAATATGTGGCCTTTTCCTCCAAGGAGGAGAAGAGTCAGATATCAGAAAGGTCCCTCCTGTGCTCCTGCCATTGCTGCTTCCTAAACGGCACCTGTATGTCTTGTTAGGACAGAAGCCCTTGCAGTCCAGGAACAGGATGGAAGTTACTGGAAGTGACTTCCAGATCACATCCTGTGCCGCCCTCACAGAACCACAACGGGCTCCGTGAAAACCCGTGTCTCCAGGATCTGCAGCGTCAACAGGGGGCCCCACTGTAGGACTCACACTGTTCAATATCACTCTCTCTCTCTCTCTCTCTCTTTTTTTTTTAAATCCCACCAAATAGACAGCATGTTAGTGAACTGTTGCTTCTCTGGCTCCCCCTGTCTGCCAACTCTAAGCTCAGATCCTCTCTCTTCTTCCCGAAGAAGAACCACCTTTAGAGCACGAGGGAGGATCTCTTAGTCTTTGAAACATAGCTTTACTTCTCCCTTACTTTTAATAGTCTTTCTGGGTGTACAATCGTACTTATATTCTCTTGGCACTTCAGAAAGACCATTCCACAGTCTGGCTTCTGGGGATGCCCTTCAGGAGACGGCTGCCATCCAGAGTCCTTTCTCTTGACTCCCTCTAAGAACTTCCTTTGTCTTTTGTGTTCTGTCCTCCGTCACAGTGTTTCTAGGCGCTGATTTCTTCTTCTTTATCCATTTTGGAATTTATGATTCTGTAACTACCCGATTCATGGTTTTCAATAATTCTGGAAAATCGTCTGCGGTTATCTCTTCAAATATTTCCTCTCTCCATTGTCTACTGAATCTGCTTCCTCGTTTTGGAATGCCAGTAGTTAGAGGTCTGCCTTTTATTTTACCCTCAATGTCTCTATGTCTTTCTCTCATCTTTCATCTCTTTGACCTTCTGTGCTATACTACAGATAATTTCCTACAATCTATTTTCCAGTTCACTAATTCTGTCTTCAACTTATTTAATCTTCTATCTAAGCCATTCAGTGGGTTTTTTTAAAAAATTCTTCCCAATTATTATTTTTCAATGTTTGTATTTCCTTTGGGATATCTGATAATTCCAACACCTAAAGTCTTTGGGGACCTAATCCTCCAGTTTGTTTTTTCTTTTGACACTTTTTATGGTATCTTTCCCTGTGTGTTTTGTGGATTTTAACATACTGTTTGCTTTTTCCCGGAACCTGTGGATGTCACCAACCAGAATCACCATTTAAATATTTTCATTTTATCAATAGATATTTTAGTATGTGTTACTAAAAGAGAAAGACTCTTTTATACACAATATCATGATCACAACTAGAATGTTAATAATTGTTACAATGATATTTTGGGTCCTCTTGAAGCAGACAAAGATGGCTTTGGGAAAAGGTGGTTCTGGTCTCTAGGACTTGCCTTAAAAAATGAGAGGTGCAGAAAAGGTGGGCAGGGAAAGATCAGAGAGAAACTTTGCTTCTGAGGTCTTCTCTTTGGGGTAACGTTTTCTAAGCCCTCAAAATACAGTATTTTTAAAATCAGGAACCTAATTTGTAAGGTCCACACCCGATGGCTGGCTGATCTGTGCCCTTCGATCTCCTTTCATCTTCACCCCCTGCTCATCTCCCTTTTACCTTGGCATCGGTATGACTTGTTGAAGAAGCAGCTTGGGTTTGGGGTGGGGGGGTCATTTTATTCACCTGCGGATTTCCCCACAGTGGGTTTCCCCCATTGCATCCCTGCGTGTAACTTAACCCGGAATCTTATTAAACACGTTTGTCAGCGAAGGATTCCTTGGACCGTGCAGCGAGTGTGAGTTTAGGCTCCACACATGTGGCAGGAGCTGCCTGGGCAGGGAAAAGGAACTTTACAGACTCCGTCCACATGTGGGTCTTGTCACACGAGGACCTGGTGGCATGAAATCAGAGGACGTGGGTAGCGCTTTCCAAGCTCACAAACTTCTTCTTTCACTCTGCTTTCTATCACCTTGGAGGCATCGGCATGAACTTCCACTTGAACATCTGGTCAACCCATTTATGCAGCATCTCTGCCCCTTGAGAAGTCGGTCTCCATTCCAGGGGACACTAAAACAGAGGGGGACAGCCACCTGCAGGGAGGCAAAGGCCAATCCCGGGCAGGTTCTGCCAACGACTGCTGTGAGACCTTGAACTTGAAGTTTCTCCATAGGCCCCCGTGAATTGAGAGTGGGTGCTGCTCCAAGTTCAAGTTCATGTCCAGTTTCTCTAAATATTCTAACTGTACATCCAGGGGCCAGGAGAATAAGTATCTGCCCCCATGGGCCCCATCTGTTAGGTAGGGAACAGGGCAGGGGAAAGACGGGATGGATGCCGTGCGCACCTGCTGTGGAGACCAGCTCCTCGGGCAGCAGGTCTTGGGTGTGGAACGGCTCAAGTCGAGAAGCTGAGCAAAGGACCACGACGTTCCTGGGCCTCCTACTCGTCCAGCCTCGATGTGGTCGTCCAGGCTGAGTGGCCTGTTATCTGTCCTTCTGCTCTGCCCCAGGAGCCGCTTTGTCTACCTGCCATCTCAGGACCTGTTCTCCTGAGGTCCTACCACGGGGTTAACTCTCTGTCCAAGAGGAGAGCGTCCAGGCTGAGGCTGGGGCTGGGGCTCAGGGTAGAGTGTTTGCCCACCATGTACGAGGCCCTGGGTTCAGTCCCCGGCACCACAAAAAAATCATTAAATAGTTAATGATCAAAGAGGAGAGCTCCCTGACCCAGCTTTATGCTCCTCCCCGTGTGACCAGGACCCTGCTGGACAGGCTGGCTGGGTCTCACACAGCAGCCAGGAGGGGCTACAGGCAGTTTCCGAGAAGGCAGATCTTGGGTGTTGATCTGCTGGACGAGTGCTCTCCGTTTAAGAGAAGGGGCTAAGGGGCTAGGTAGTGGTCCCGGGGACTAAACCCAGGGGGTTCTACCACTGAGTTTTTATCTTTTATGTTGAGACAGGGTCTCACTAAGTTGCCGAGGCTGGCTTTGAACTTGCAATCCTCCTGCCTCAGCCTCCCAAGTCACTGGGAGTAGAGGTTTGAGCCACTGTGCCCGGTTTGCTAGCTCTTAATAGTGAGCCATCAGTTTCTTTCTTTTAAAAAAAAAAAAAATATATATATATATATATATATATTTTTTATTAGTTGTTGATGAATTTTTTTATTTATTTGTATGTGGTGCTGAGAATCTCTGCATCTCTGGGGGAAGTGTCACCTGCCCCCTCCCCCATGAGTCCTTCACTGCCCCTCTGGCTGGGGGGCAGACCTGTCCCTGCTGCTACACAGGGGGCAGAGCCTCGAGGCCAGGCCCAACCCTGCCCAGGAACCAGGACTTCAGGCCCCTGCCACCTACCCCACCCCCTGGGGCCTGCAGGAGGAACAGGTGGGTGCAGGCCACTCTGCGATGTGGGCGTAGGCTGTGGCACACACAGGGACTGCCCGAGAGCGCACAGCGGGTGGGTGCCACCGTCACCTCAGAACACTGTGTGTGCATGCTCCACACGCCCCCGTGGGCAGGGAAGCCAGTGTGTCTGCGTGGAGTTGAGGCACAGCAGGGTGGGCGCATGGGCACACACACCCTGGGCACCCCAGCCTCAGGTGCCGTCTGGAGTGCCCACAGCCCCTATTGTCCACCCCGCGTCATGTCCACGCTTATACCTAGCCCTGCAGGGCCAAGTCTTTAAAGGCTGAGACGGATTCCCACCCACATCTGCCAGGAGACTAGAGCAAGCCAGGAGGGACCCCGCTGCACTCGGGCACGTCTGTCCATCATACCCATAGTGGCCGGGGCCCCGGCCTCCTTGGACAGTGACTCTCCACCTGTGCCTGTGCATCAAGGATTCCTGGTAAAGGAGCGCTGCAGGCATTCGCAGGAGCCAGGGAGAAAGGCCAGCCGCTGCCTGCTGCGTGGAAGGGAGGTGGCTGCAGTGACCAGCAGCTGAGGGCTGTGTCCCAGCCTTCAGGGGTGTTTGGGGGAGGCGGTGGCACTTGCATCCCCAGTTTTAGAGTGACCATTTGATTCCTGCTACAGCAGCGGTAAAGCCAAGCCCGTCTTGGGAAAAGCAGGGGACAAAACTCATAACTGCACAAAAAAATCGTTATATTTCCTGAACCCCAAATACGGACACAAACTCTATCAACCCAAGCGGGAATTTAGGTAAAAAAGGTGACAAGAGCCAGACCTGCCCAGGGTGGCCGCCTCATCCCAGCTCCACCCACCTGGGCTCAGCATCCCGGCTCCTCCCAGCGGCTCCTCCCATGGTCACAATAGCCACTGCCATCTCGGTGCCTCGCCTAAGGAGCCACAAACATCGAGTCCAATTCTGTTTCACATTGAACAACTCTGCTTTATGGAAAAGAGTAAAATCTCATATATCTCCACTAATATGCCAGCTTACCAGCTGAAAGTTCAGGGTTTTAGAAAACCCAGGAAGAGCCGCGTCTGCTGTCCAGGGTGCTGGCCTCAGGATGGCCGTGGATGGGCAGGTGAAACACCTCCCACCTCTACCCCCTAAAATATTGTCTTGGAAGTCAGCACCCAGTGCAGCTGAGGCCCATCAAAACCTGAGATACGTCATGATTTCCTAAGCTGAATTCTATTTTCAATGCCCCCGGGGCGCTTGCTATTTAAAAAGGAGACTTTAGGTGTGGCACCAAAAAAACTCCTTATAATGCAAATCAGCCCTTTGCCTTCTCTCCTTTTTTGGTAAATCCAATTTTCACTTTTCTCTGTGCTGGGAAGCCTGTGCTGTCTGTCTGTAATCCAGGCAGGATGGCAGTCAGGGACTCTGACTGACCAGGGGAAAGCTGTTAGGGCTTGGAGCCCCCTGAGCCCTCAGGTCCAGGGCAAAAACAGGCTCCTTGATGGAAGGGACCGGTGTCCAGGGGCCCCAGCTCACCCTGGGCTGGCAGACCCTTGGGGTGCTCTTTCTCAGCCTCAGTTCTCCTGTCCAGCCCAATCTCTGCCCCCTGCACTATCTTGCTCCTACCAGCTCTTCCCCTGCACTGACCCAGACAGAGGGACACTGTCCCTGGGCCCCACAGACAGAGGACACAGGACTGCTCTCCTTAAGACACCAGCACAAGGTGGGGGGTCGCTGGACCTCCTTTCCTTCTGACCCGCTAGCTACCAATTCGGAGCTACCCACTAAGTTTCCGTCACTCATCAGAAGGGCTCACGAGGTCAGGAAAGTGCTAGGGTTAAAACTGCGGTTTAATATGGCAAAGGACGCGGATGAGAACCAGCTGTTGGGGGAACCCAGATGCAAAGCTGCCTCCCCGTCAGGGTCAGTCACCCCCAGCACAGGGCTGTGGACCTCCCTCCCGCTGTCTAGGAGCCCGGGGGTTAGATTTGGACACCTGAATAATGCCGGACAGGCCTGGAGGACATGCCCTCCGCCCAGTCCTCTTGCCACGGAAGGCAACGTTGTCACGGGTCCTAGGCGCCTTTTATTCCCCCAGCCTCACCCTGTGACTGGCGTCCAGGACGTTCCTGCTCTGAGGACGGGATGGCCCGTGTCCAGGTCATGCTGGACGACTGAGCCCAGGCCTGGGACCTGGCACAGGGTGGGAGAGATACCATGAAGCAGGAAGCCGAGGGCTTACCAGCAGAGGTGGGTGGACTGGCCATGAATGGCGGGTCAGGGCGGCGCTGAGGCTGGGAAGGGAACCTGTCGGGCGGAGCTCTGCACCTTCCCCAGGTCTCCTCTGGCCGCTCTCCACCTGCCTGGACGCGGGCTCTACATAGACAGGACCATTTCCTGGGTGCCCCTTAAGCACAGGCGTTTGGTACATATGACCGAGCCAGGATCCAGACCCTTCACAGTTACACGTGACAGTAGAATGAATTCTGAGATATCCTGCGTACATGGAGTAGAACTTCCCACTCTGTGGTTGAACATGACGTGGAGTTTCACTGGTCGTGTTCATACTGAACACGGGAAAATGATGTCCCATTCATTCTATACCCATCCCCCCTCCCTTCCCTTCACTCCCTTTCGTTTAATCCAATGAACTTCTATTCTCCACCCTTGCCACACACATTGTGCGTTAGCATCCACATATCAGAGAGAATATTCAGCCTTTGGTTTTTTAGGATCGCCTTATTTCACTTAGCATGATAGTCTCCAGTTCTATCTATTTATAGGCAAATAACATAATTTCATTCCTTATGGCTGAGTGATATTCCGTTGTGTATATGTACCACATGTTCCTTATCCATTCATTTGTTGGTTCCACACCTAGGTTGGTTCCACAGCTTAGCCACTGTGAATTGAGTTGCCATAAACATTGGTGTGGCTGTGTCCCTGTAGTATGTTGATTTTAAGTCTTTGGGTATATGCCAAGGAGTGGGCCTTGTCTTGATTTTAAAGTTGATGCTTTCAGTGGCATCCAAGACCACGGTCCACTCCAAAGGCTGCCAAGTGCCGTTGTGCAGGTTTTTGCTGAACAAGAGCCAAGCCAACGTGGTGAGTGGTATAATGTTCAGCCTGGGCTCTCTTTACCTGGCTGGGAGCCCACGCACATGCTGCAACTGCTGCCCATAGAGGGCACCTCCTTCAAATCTGCCCACAGGTACCATATGAGCTAAAGCCCACCCTGACCTCTATTTCAGAAACCGAGGACACTCAGAACAGTGAAGTAATAGGTTCAAGATCACACAGTCAGTGATAACTGGGATTCTAACAGTCTTTCCATTCTGTGGCATCACCTAAAGCAAAGTCCAACAGACGCCCGTGTTTAAGGGGGACTTCCAGACCCGAGGGACCCAGCAAGGGGGAATCAGGCAGGTTAACACAGTGGGGAACACAGGGGTCTGAGTCCTTGCTCTGCCACTTCTTGGCTGCGTCACTGGGCATCTAATTCCCCTCCAAGCCTTAGCCCCTGCACCTGGGAGCGAGCACATGGTACTCAGCCCACATGCTGCTGTGAAAATGGAGCCCGGCCGGCGGCTGGCTGTATTTTTGTTTTTCTAGCTGAAGATCAACTTTTCCACATGAGAATGGATTGAATGCACGGCTCGGGTCGGCCTGGGAAAGAGCCAAAAAAGACAGACAACCAGCCAGAACCCCGCTGCCTGCCGCCTCCTCCGCCCCCCCTCACCCAGCCACGTGGTGCCCCTTCCCCTTGGGTGGTCTCTTGCCGCAGTCTGGCTGGGCACAATCAGGAGCCACTTGTCAAAAGAAACTAACTTTATTTTTAGAACCACACACGCCAAACAAAACAGCCTCTCAGAAAAAACCCTCAGAGCCTCAACTGCCACCACCGGCTTTCCACAAGCCTCTCTCTCTCCCCCACAAGCTTCTCTCCACCTCCCACAATCCTCCTGCTCTTGTGCGGCTGGCTGGTCTTGCCGTGGGCGGAGCCAAAAAANNNGGGGGGGGGTGTAAATGTGCGGCCCCTGCCCGTTCGTCCCCCAGGAGAGCTGGGAAGGGGTGCATCCTGGAAATGCATTTGGAAAGAAACCGGAGCAGGGAGCACTGCCAAGACCCCCGCCGGCTCGGCAGCCTTCCTGTTCCGTGCCCACACTGGCCGCACGGGTCCTCTGTCCTCCACTCCGAGATGACCACAGGGAGGAGAGTGGGAGAGACCATGGTCATTCCAACCTCAGGCTTCCTGCGGAGGGTCACGACATCCCTCATTGTTCCAGTACGAATTAATAGTGTGACCCACCCCTGGTCGCCATGGCAACCGCCCCCAGCGCTTCTGCCATCAGGAAATGGAATTCAGTGGACGCACTTCCCAGTGAACTCCTCTCCAGACAAGCAGAGCCAGGAAGGAAATTGCCGGAAGCCCCGGCACCTCTGAACAGGCCCGAGGAGAGACCCCGAAGACACTGCAGAAGAGGGCGGCTGTTAACTAAGGAGTGTTCCAGAGGCAACCCGTCCATCCCCCACACAGCTCCGGACACTGCAGTTAACCCAGAGCTTCTAGAAATCCCGGCGACAATGAGGTTCATCTTTCTCCTGTTCTCCCACCGTCTCAGACTTCCCACCTCAAATGGCCCTTCCTCGACCCCCATCTCTGGGAGGAATTCAGGGGGACAAGATCAGCTCAAAAGCAGAAAACCGAGGAGCCCCCAAACTGGAGGCTGCCCTGAGGGGCTCATGGAGAGGCTTTCCCCAAGCAGGAGGATGGCAGACCAGCTCTGCCCGACCTAAAACAAGACTCCAGAACCGGGGTGCAGAGGAAAGCTCCTTATTCTACATGCATCCCTTTTTATGCCAAAAAAAGAAAAGCACTTTTCCCAATTATGTAAGTAACTTAAATCTACAGTAGAAAAAGAATCAGAAAACAAAGAAAAATAAAAGGAACCAGGCAAAGCCCATCATAATCCCATCCTCGCCTCAAAGAGCCATCAGCACTTGGGTGCTGCATTGGTCAGTTTTGTGTTACTGCAATGGAACACCTGAGGCAGGCTAACCTGACAGAGAAAGGAGGTTTACTTAGCTCATGGTTTTGGAGGCTGAAGGTCCAGACAGCACGGTGCCAGCTTTGGTGGGGGCGCCGTGGCAGGTACAATGGCAGGTGCACATGGGGAGAAAGGATCGCATCTCCTGACTGCAAGCCGGAGGCTGGGTGTGTCTGGACTCAGGTGTCATGACAGCCCTTTCAGGAGAATGCCCTGCACCCTTCCAGGTGGCACCCTCGATGACCTGAGGACCTCCATTTAGGCCCCACCTCTCAAAGGCTCCACATTCCCTCCCAACACCGCCACCCTGGGACAAAGCGTTGGATGCACGAAGCTCTTGGGGACACACTGAAAGCACCCAGGAGGTGCCCCTCCCCAGCCCTGGCCTAGGCCTTCGCACACTGGGCCCCCCAGCCCCCCTTCCCTTCACTCTGTGGAGGGAGGAGGTTCATCTTCCCTGAGCCCTGGGTGAGGACACTGGCAAGTGCCTTGGCTTCTGGCTCCTCCTGGGTAAGAGCACGGAGCCTGTTCTAGGTCACAAACAGTCAGTCTGTGGGAGGCCAGAAGGTGCCACCCTGAAATAGGCATCTGTCGACATAAGGTTTGCTGAGCCGAAGGCAATTCCTCCGCCCCCTTCTGTCGGCCTAAAGGCAGGACACAAATCTGCAAAGACAGAAGATGCCCTGCCCTCCACCAGGGAGCCCAAGGCTGGCCACCAAGATGCTCCGACCCTTGAGCTGCACCAGGGGAAGGCTCGGCCGACTGCACTCAAGCCACGCTCACCAGCCCCTGTCCACAAGGCATCTGCCTTCCCCAAGTCGTCCCTGGGGGACTCAAAGTCCTTGTCCTCTGTCCAACTCTGAAAACCCAGCGCTCTTTGTGGAAGATGCTGCAGAAGCCGGAATCTAAAGCCACCTCTGGACGGTGATTCCTGGCGTCTCCACGATCACAGGAAACATACAGGTTGATGAATTTCTGTTTCCTTTGTTACTCTGTCCCTAGCCACAGGGGCTGTCCCCACTGAGAATGTATGAGGGTTGAGGAGAGAAGGGATATGATGTTCCTACCCATAACTCACAATATCCAATCTCATCCTCCAAGTGCCCCTGGGGGTTCCTCTCCCTCCCCAGATCAGCTGCAGCAGTCCAGGGGAAGTGGGTGGGTGACCTGCTCCAATCACGGCAGAACGGGGGGTGGGGGGGGGCTTGGAG